>NC_086097.1:162715919-163015919 GCF_963921235.1 Mobula hypostoma | reverse complement strand
AATTTCCATTGGAAACCATAACATAATTCAAGGAAGTTGCTCATCTTCACCCACTCCTCAAGTGTATTGAGGGCTGGGCAATAGAATTCTGGTCTTACCACTAACACCCGGACTTTGAAAAATGAATGAATTAATTAAAATGAAAGGGGTCAGTAACCAGAGGGAACAGGCTGATTGGGATGAGGAGGGAAGTTCGGGGAGATCAGGTATATTTTTAATGAACAAGTTGCTATGAGATGCGATGATCCACAAAGTATCATAAAACAGTACGGCTTGTGATATTGTGCAGAATGTACACAAATCTACTCCATGATCAATCTAATCGTTGCTTCCTACGCAGCCCATAAGCTTCCATTCATGTGCTTATCTCCAAAACACTAGAGATTCTGCAGATGCTGGAAATGCTGAGGAACAAGCACAAAATGCTGGAGAAACTCAGCAGGTCAGACAGTATCTGTGCAGAGAAATAAACAGTCAACATCTTGGGCTGAGTCATTTCTTCAGGACTGAGAGGGGAAAATCCTTACATGTCCTATTGTACCAGACTCTACCACCACCCCTGTTAGTGTATTCCAGGCGCCCACCACCTACCACTCTGTGTTTGTGAAAAAACAAAGCAGCTCTGTTGGAAACATAACTAAAAATTGATTATGTAGTGAATTTCAGAATCAAAACTGAAGTGAACCTTGCCATAATGGGCATTTCCTGTAAATGAATAAACTCTTCACGGGGCTTCTAGCCGGTTAAAGGTATCAATTATAACCCAATGTTTCAATGACAAACTCTGCCATATTCATCAGGGATGATGGTATTTATACCCCTGTAGTCCACCCTCCCGACTAGTTAGTCCTTATTCTATCAGGTTTACGCTCTCCCACCTTGTTTACAATCAGATTCCAGTTCTTTCCTAGAGTGAGACCTTTGCCTTTGTTAAAATTATTTTCCTCTAGAGTTAAGTATAGGTCATTCTTTGACTAACAGGAAAGCATGAGGATGTGAGGTTGATGGATATTTCTTCCAGGGATCTGACACAGGCCTGATGGGTTGAATGAATTTCTTCAATATTCTGTAATTCCACATCAGTGTTGTTGAAGCTCCACTGTCATATTTCCTATTTGAGTCAATTATTTTTCTGTTACATATTTTTAACTTAAACCTAGTATGCAATTTGAGTATGACTATGAAGACATCTGTCCCAGTTGTATTCATTACTTTGTTAACTAGAGTGCAATTGCCATGGCAAAACAGAGGATTGTTACTATGACCAAAGCGTAGCTGATCGCAACCTGAGTTTGAACATAGCAGGACAGTTTATTGGTGGAGGTGTGTGTGTTAATTGCTCCAATAACACCGCGGGAATCAACTGTGAGACCTGCATTGATGGCTTCTACCGGCCTTACAAGGTAACTCTTTATGTTCAAAGGTTCATTTTGTTGTCTAAGTATGCATGTACAATACATTTCTGACGTTCGTCGTCTCCAGATAGCCATGATATACAAAAAAAAGGGAGTTCTTGAGAAGAAAAGCTATTCCCCCAACACAAAAAAGAGCAAAGAAACAAAATTTGCAAACTCCAAAACCCCCCCACCCCTTTCCTCGCGAAAAAAAAGTGACAATAACATCAAATCGCCAGCTCCCTCCCTCGCAGAAAAAAACATGGTGAATCCCATAGCTTCAGCCCATTTTCCATGAGCCAGTTACCCATCTGTTCCAGTCTTGTCATATGTGGTAATGCAATGGCATTACTTTGTATAGGCATTTTTACTATTGGGCTGGTATTTGTATCATGAAAATGGAGTGAAGATGTAAGAAGTGATAGAGTTCAATTGATTTGCTTATAACGTTATGTTTCTAGGTGTCTCCTCTTAGCCCTGATCCTTGTTTGCCATGTGACTGTGACCCAACTGGGTCCCTGAATACCAGTTGTGTGAAGGATGATAACCAAGCAGTCACAGAGCAAGGTAAAGTTGATTTCATAACACGTGGCTTCTTAACCTGGTTAACATTGAGTACCTGCAGTCTTTAAGAGCCAATGGATTAATGCTGTGCGACATTACTAGAAAATGAAATCTAATTTGTCTGTTTTCATAGCAATCAAAGGCCCAATTACCTAAGCATCAATGCTGTTGCTCTGTGGGATGTTCTATCTTTCTGAGACAGTCCCTCTTGTACTCCCGCTACGGTGTAAATTTAGAAGCAGTCTACTTAAGTTGATTTTCATGTGGCTTCCTCATAACTTGCCATTGATTTGCTTTCTCATTTGTGTATCAGGTCTTTACCCTGGTCAATGCCATTGCCGAGCTGGTTATGCTGGGAGGATGTGCAACCGTTGTGCATTGGGGTATAAAGGCTTTCCCAACTGCATGCGTTGTAACTGTAGTGTTGTGGGCAGCACCAACGATGACCCTTGTGCTGAGCTATGCGAATGCAAGGTTGGTAGATGCTATGTGATGGTGTATCTCCATTTTATGTATGCTCTAAGCAATAGTTATTGCTGTAACAGAGTAAAGGTTAATTTTTTGAACAACACACACAAGATGCTGGAGGAACTCAATCCTGCTGAAAGGTCTTGGCCTGAAACGTTGACTTTTTATTCACTTCGATGGATGCTGCCTGACCTGCTGAGTTTCCCCAACATTTTTCCTGTGTTGCATTGGATTTCCAGCATCTTCAGAACCTCTTGTGTTTATGGTTAAAACAGTGCTTCCCAACTTTTTTTAGCCCAACACCTTCCCCCCAAAGTACTTTCATACTGGCCAATGCCCATCTGAGGCACAATATACTTTCCGACAACCCCATAGTGTAAAAACATTTTTACCCTGTGCTAATATGAGAAAAATAGTTCTACTTTAAAATTTTATTTGTCTCTAAGCCCAGCTTAAACAGTACCTGTGCACTGTATAGCAGCTTCGATATCAATGTGATCCTTGAGCTTGATAGTTTTTAGCAAGAGTCGAAATATCTTTCTGTCTGGGGATGTAGGGCTTTTGCTACACAACTTGAACCGATGTCCAAGTGGTTTCTGTTTTTTGTGAGTACGTGGTTCACTGCACTAAAGCCTTTTTCAACAAGGTAGGAGGATAGAAATGCAATGAAGAGCAGTTTGGCTCTTCTCCAAAGACCAGGAAAATTTGTACACCAGTTTAGCTACATACCACAAAAGCCAACATTTTTGAAAAGCATTTTTGCTTCTTTATCATTCTGAGTTTTGATAATTCTTCTTACAAATTCTCCTCCTGTTCTTCCACCTTGCAAAGAACATAGAATATGGAAATTTACAGCACATTACAGGCTCTTTAGCCCACAATGTTGTGCCAACCATGTAACCTACTCTAGAAATTGCCTAGAACTTTCCCAGCGCATAGCACTCTATTTTTCTAGGCTCCATGTACCTATCTAAGAGGCTCTTAAAAGACCCTGTTGTATCCACTTCCACCACTGCTGCCGGCAGTGCATTCCACACACCCACCACTTTCTGCAGTTCGGAATTTCCAGATTATTCAAATCCATGAATCGGTTCTGAAAATCCTTCTTCAGTAACTGCAGGTGTAAGCAGTGCTCTTGCTAATCACCAACTGTGAAAGAGAGTGCCGTACTTTCCATGCAGGGTAACTGTGAGAACATCCTTCTCCCAATGTTTTGCTTATGTATTTCCAGTTTTTCAGTAAAAGTGGACAGTGCACTTTGTGCCTGGATTAAATTGAAATTCTCACCCTGCAGTTTCATATGTAGAATGTTCATTTGGTCATACAGATCGGCTAGGTACGCAACATCTCCATGTAGAAATTTGAACTTGTTTCCCAAGCTCTTATCAACTTTGAGCAAAAATTCAACCACAGTCAAAAAGATCAAAGAAACATTTTAAGTAAGAGTCTTTTGACAGCCAATGCTCTTCAGTGTGAAGAAGCAAGCATTCAAACACTTCATCATTATTTTGGCATAACTGGCAAAATATTCTACTATTTAATGGATGAGCTTGAATTTTGTTGTTAGCAGACATTACAGGAGTCATGCTTGAAAAAAGTTGCTGTCTGAGGTGTTTTGGCTGAGAGATGTTGAAGATGAATTACACAATGGATTCAAACAGACTTGGGATTTCTTTTTTCATAACTTTCACTAAACCAGCATGGTGACCTGTCATATATGGTGCTCCATCTGCTGAACAAGAAATCATATTCCGAATCAGAATATTTCTATCCTCAATATACATTTTGAGCTTATCGTAGATTGCTTCACCATTGATATTTCATTTTAACTTTTTACAAAAGAGGATCTCTTCATAAACTTTTCCATTTTTGATAAACTGTACATATGCCATTAGCAATGCCTCATTGTCTCATACAATTGACTTATCCAGTTGTATCCCAAATTCTGTTTTTTGTAGCTCTGTGCATACTTAATCTCTTCACTCATATCGTCAATACAATGCGCTATGGAGTTATTACTCAAAGGAATTGATTTTAAAATACTACTATCCATTTTGAGAACAGTGGTGAGCACTTCTGATTCAACAGGCATTATTAATCTTTCACCAATTGTATGAGTTTTCCACATTTTGCTATCACTTTGGAACTGTTATAAGAAGCCTTGAGACCACTATTAAGGTCATTTTTAGCTTGCTTGGCAAACGACTTAAGTGTGCAATGCTTTTCAAATGCTTCTGGAACTGAATAATACCATTACTAGCCTTTTCAGGATGTCTTTTATGGAAATATTCCTGCAATCTTGATGGTTTCATGACTTCATTAGATGGTACAGTATTACAAATAAGGCACATGGGGTGTCGTTGATCTGACAGGAATGGAATAAAGCCATACTCCAGGTACATAACACTTCCTGTACGCACTTTCTGCAGTTTCTATTTCTTAGCAGGATTAGAATTCAAGGCTTCACCACCTTTAGGCTCTTAGAGGTTGCGCCATACATATTTATCCATCATTAATGGGGTTAAATTTTTTAAAATTAACACAAACTAGGAGTGCTTGTTGGATGTTGAAGATGGCAGTGAGTTGACATAGGTGGAACGATGTAGCGGTACGCAAACCAATGAAGACGATCACGATAGTGAAAATTACGTTGACAAGGATTCAGACTGGAATCTGAATGTAAATAGGGATAGAGCTGGTGTTCAGCAGTCCACCTTTATACTATTCCAGTTAGCGTGATTGACCAATCATGTAAGGTCTTATAATCCCCAAAGATGAATTTTGACTGCTCATATGAACTTGAGGTTGCTTTGAACACTTCAAGAGGAATCCTTGGGGTTGGTAGGTTCACCGATTGGCTCTATTTCATCGTTTGGTTCCAGCCAGTGACCTGTTTTCCATAGAATTGTAAAGAAAGTTGAGAGGGTGTACTTGACTTACTAACTGTTAAATTGCATGACCTCGTCAAGGGGAACTGTTGGGCACCCTGGTTGCTATTTGATGCATCCCCAATAATTTCTGTTTGTTGGGTAAGTCTGGATGAGATTGGTGAGTATCAGATGCACTGGGACGACGAGTGCTCACAGCCTGCAGAGCTATGCTTCTTCTTGTGTTCCAGTGCCTCATCCTTCCTTTTGGAAGTTCCTGATCTACTAATGGTCTGCCAGGTCTTGTGCTTCAAGTTAGGGTGCTGCTTACCACCCTCCTCAAGAAGCTTGAATGCCCTGACTTCTATTTCCCCTACCGCCCCCCTCAGGACATATAACCATGCCCCCATTGGAAATCATTGGTCTAGAACTTAGGGGCTTATTGGCTCTAGACTGAGAGATGAACAAGTTCTTCACTCAGTTATTTGTGAATCTTTGGAATTGTCTACATAATGGGGTTATGGATGTTCAGTCATTGAATATATTCATGACTGGTTGTGATAAATTTTGCAATAATAATGGAATCAATGAGCTGAAGATAGAGCTGCTGATTGGGATTGAACAAGAGCCTCGAGCAGCAGACTCCACAATCTTCACCTTGCCTCCCTCTGACTGTCTCTTGGTTTTTTTCTCCTTATCTGCCTCCATCTGTAATCCATGTGCCACTATCTCCCAATTCTACCACTCTTCCCGCTCCTAGCTGGCGTCACCTGCCAATCATCTTACACCCTACCCTAGTTCACCAATCACTGGGGGGTCCTTGCCTCACCACTCCTCTTTATACTGACCACCGCTGCTCTCCACTCCCAGTCCCAATGAAGGGGTTCAAACCGAAATGTTGGCTATTTGTTCATTCCCTCTGAGTTGCTGCTTAACCTGCTGCGTTCTCTCAGCAAACACGAGGAAATCTGCAGATGCTGGAATTTCAAGCAACACACACAAAACTTGCTGGTGAACGCAGCAGGCCAGGCAGCATCTATAGGAAGAGGTACAGTCATTTCGGGACGAGACCCGTTGTCCTGATGAAGGGTCTTGGCCCGAAACGTCGACTGTACCTCTTCCTATAGATGCTGCCTGGCCTGCTGCGTTCATCAGCAATTTTTGTGTGAGTTCTCTCAGCAGATTGCTGTTCTGAATTCTAACATCTGCTGCCCCTAGTGTCTCCCTTCCTTTCTGCAATGGTGGAGCAGGTTAATAACTCCTGCTTCCATTTCATGTCTATTATTATATCAAAAATGAATTCTTATGTTCTGTAACACTCTCACATAAAGCGTCATCTCAGACTTAGGCTTGAACTTACTTGTGGAGGCACATAACTGTTCATTTGTCTTTCATGATGTGGGCAGTGCTGGAGAAGCGAGCGTATGTTTCCTGCCCTCCCTCTGCACGTGAGGAGTTGGGTCTAAGCCCTTTCCCTACCCACAGCAGGCTTCTAGTGAAGGGGGAATATATTCTGGGAGAGGGTGTTCTCGGCTTTAGGCACCATAATGGTGCGTGACTAGGTGGGTAACTGCAGATGGTACAGTGCCTGTAAGCTTAAAGTACTCATCCTTCTGAAGAGAATGGTTGTGGATTCACAACTCATTCATACTATTTCCTAAGCCAAGAAACCACATCAGAATTTCAGCAACAGAGCTATACACTTAGTGGCTACTTCATTAGGTACATCTGTATACTCGTTCGCTAATGCAAATATCTAATCAGCCAGCCATGTCGCAGCAACTCAGTTTGGTTCATACCATACTTAAGAATGGGGAAGAACAGTGACTTTGCCTGTGGAATGGTTGTTGGTGTCAGACAGAGTGGTTTGAGTGGTTGCAGAAATTGCTGGTCTCCTAGGATTTTTCACACGTAACTGTCTCCAGAGCTCACAGGGAATGGTGTAAAAAAAAAACACCACCCGGTGAGCAGCAGTTTTATGGGAAAAATGGCTTGTTAATGAGAGGCCAGATGAGAATGGCTGGACTGGTTCATGCTGACAAGAAAGTGGCAGTAACTCAAATACCCACGCATTATAACAGTGACGTGCAGAAAGGCCTCTTTGAACGCACAACATGTCAAACCAGCAGCAGAAGACCATGACCATATACTCAGCGGCTGGAGTACTGGAGGTACCTAATAAAGTGGCCACTGTGTGTATCTGTACCTGGAATATGAGTAATCCATCAATATGAAGATGAGTGGACTCCTTCAGTGTAGTAGAGCCAAAGAAAAGCTTGTTTGAATGGTTATCACTCAGGCAGTGATATGTAGGATTTGATTTACAAATATTGGAGCCCTTGGGAAACCTGAAAATGGATAAGCTGCTTTTGGTTCATTTACCAGTCACTTTCACACACTCTCACCTGATTCTTCATCCCTCCACTAATGGGAACTCTTAACTTATCTCTTCACATTGGAGACACCAAGAGAATGCCCTTGAAATTTCCCTCTTATTGCAAGGAAAACATCACCAGTTTCTTTACTGTCTCCAAGTAATTAAGGTTCACCATCCTCAAATAATCTTAGCACATTTCTTCTGCATTTTCTCTGTTACATAAATCACAAAAAGCTAGCAGGCAGGTCCAGCAAATAGTTAAGGTGGCAATGAAAATTTTTGCTTTCATTGCAAAAGGGTTGGAGTTTAAAAATTGGGAGACTTTGCCACTTCTGTCACTGCTGATTGTCAATGTCAGAATTGATATTGACTATTTTAAGCTTGTGTTATATGGAATAAAAGGATTTCTGAATTGCAGAGAAATGTGGAGGGAGAGAACTGTGACCAGTGCAAGTCAGGATTCTATAATTTGCAAGAAAGGAATCCAGAAGGCTGTACAGAATGTTTCTGCTTTGGACTGTCTGGAGTCTGTGAAAGTATTTCTTGGCCTGTTACCCAGGTAAGTTTTAATTGGTTAACTGAACTTTATTAGTTTACATTTGTCCTTGTACAACTGAAGTATGAAAGTGTTCTTTCTGATATTGGGGGGAAATACAAGGATACAGACCATTATTAGTCCAGCCTAGTTTGTGTAGCGAAAGACAGTGGAATAGGGCTAGATGAACCTTAGGTCTGCTTCATGAAAAGATGTTCCTCTTCTGCATCAGTAAGCTAAAGCTACAGTGGAAGATATTTCAATGGTTTGGTGCTTCTAGTGGTCAGTGACTGTGTTGCAAATTTGTTTTGTAAGGGTACACAGTCTATTAACTCTCTTAAACTGTGAAAACCGTACAGAGGAAAATTACATTTATTTTATGACACTTTTGTGGCTATAAATTGCCTTGCAGCTTTCTCAGTCATTGCCCAGAGCACTGAGATTTCACATAAAGATCATTCAGTCATTCTCAGACCTAGAATAAAAATACCGAGCAAGTCAATAACTGAATTCCTGGACGTTAAAGAACAGGAAGGGGCAACTTAACTCATGGCTGGAAGACAAGATGGCAAGATGAGAAGAAGGAGTTTTAAAGGGTGCTTGGAAGGTTAAGTTGTTTTACACAGAGTTAATTTACTATGTTTAAGAGACATTTAGGCAGGCATTTAGGTAGATATAGAAGGATGGACTTAATGCAGGCAAATGGAATGAGTGCAGACGAACAAAAATTTCAGTTTTATTGGCTGAAGGGTCTATTACTGTACTGAACATGACTCTTAAGATTCAGTTAACATTTAATCTGGGTATGTCTTTCTGCTAAGATGAACGTCTGCCTTCGTTACAGCATTCCAAACTAAAAACAAGTACATCTCTGTTCTGCAATTACAACCTTTTTTTCTGTTATTTAAGTAAAACACTGCATTACCTCCTGTTCTTAATTTAATGGCTCAGCATATTCATTTTCATTATCATTACTTTGTAAAACTGACAGCAATGTTTTAGCATCCACTCACCTGCATGAATGTGGAAATCTACAAATTGTTTCCTCTCTAAAGTGGTCAACTGCAGTCTCTCAAAAGTTGCAATCAATATACAATCAGTGATTTGGCAAGAAGTTCAATTTCTAACCAACGATCAAAATCTCACACCTTGTTTAAATGTGGGGGGGGGTGGCGGGCAACTTTGATTAATTTCCTAATCACTACTGCACAATATCTCTGCACTCAGATATAATTTTATAATGTATTATATTCTAAAAGGATTGTTCACAGTTTTCTACCTTCAGCCATGAGAACTGCCTAATCTCTAATCTACATACTTCAAAATGCTTCAAATATTACAAAAAAATTTGTTAACTGATTGAAGCTTAAATGGTACTGGTTTGTTTGCTGTGCTCTTGCTGATGCCGTAGTTGTCTCCTGCTAGCAAGGTACTGTATATCAGTCAAGGAGAAGTCATAGGTGAATCTTTTAAAGCCAGATTTCTTTGAAGTCATTTCCTGAATGGAAAGTCCAAGTCTAGGCAGCAGATCTCCCTCCTACTTTTAGTTCATCCTTTGTTCTTTCTTAGGTTTTTAGTCTTGATGATTGCTAGGAGTGGGGACACATAGCTTCCATTCAGGTTTTGTGAGTTGATAGAAATGTGAACAGCGAGGAGCTAACGGGATGAGTCACTTGTGAGGTGGTAGGATCTACTGCTGTTTACGCTGGTCTCTGCACTCCCAATACATGCTTCCTCTGGTGGGGAGTCTATGACTAGAGGGCCCAGCCTCAGAATGGAGGGGCATCCTTTTAGAATGGAGATGAGGAATTTCTTTAGCCAGAAAGTGGTGAACGTGTGGAATTCATTGCCATAGGCAACTGAAGGAGGCCAAAGCTTTATGTATATTTAAGGCAGAGTTTGATAGCTTGATTGGTCAGGGCATGTAGGGATACAGGAAGGAGATGGGGCTGAGAAGAAAATTAGATCAGCCTTAATGAAATGGCAGAGCAGACTCGATGAACTAAATGGCCCAGTTCTGCTCCTATATCTTGTAGTCTTATGGTCTGTGAGCTTCCCAAATGCTCCTGCTCCATGTTGGGTGACATACAACCTGACAGCTTCTCAATTCATCAGATGGGTTGTATGGCATCCTCAGGCAAAGTTAGAGGCAAAGGGTTCTGTTTCCTAATCAACACCTCCCGGTGCATGGATGTGATGGTCCTAATGAGTTCTTGCTCACAGAGTTTGGAATATCTAGCAGTCATATTACCTGCCATGAAATTCACTTCCTGATGGCACTCTACATCCAGCTCCATGAAGGTGTGATGCTGGCACTCAACGAACTATACTCTAGTCAACAGCCTTGAAGCACAACACCTTCCTTGTCATTGCTGGTGACCTTAACCAGGAAAACGTCAGTGTTTTACCAAAGTTCTATCAGCATGTCTGTTGTCCGACCAGGACTCTAAATATCCTTGACAATTGTTATACAACCATCGGCAATGCCCACTGAGCCATCTGCTGCACAGAGACTTCCAGGCTGTGCTCCTTCTCCCTGCATAAAAAGTAGAAGATGAAATGTGAGGATCCAGTACAATAAATTATTCAGTTCAAGTCTGAGGAAACAGATGATCTTCTGTGAAACTGCATCAATTAGTAGTCATCAATGTTCAAAGACTCGGTTGCCAGTGTATATACTATCAACAAGTGTCTTGAGGACTGTATATCAAGGATGACAGTCTGAGTGTTTCCAAACTTTAGATGAACTGGGACATCCATTCCCTACAGAAGTCTAGACTGCAACATTCAAATCAGTTAACTAACCTTTACACGAAATTGAGATGTGACCTCTATTAAACTCAACATACCTAGCAGACTACAAGACAAAGTTGGGCGGAATTGCCAACAACAGTGCAACCCATTTGATGCATGTTTTGAACAGATGGAGATTGGCTTGTCACAACTCATCCAATGTACCTCCAAGTGGCCAAGTGGTTAAGGTGTTGGACTAGTGATCTGAAAGTCACGAGTTTGAGCCTCAGCCGAGGCAGCGTGTTGTGTCCTTGAGCAAGGCACTTAACCACACATTGCTCCTGCACATTTATAGCCCAGCACTGGCGGTTGGTGCAGTATGGACAAGACAAGACAAGAATCCATAGTCTCACTGTGGACATAAGATTAGTGTTCTGGAGAGTGAATTTGCAGAAAGGAATTGGTCTGGATGGGTCCCTGGCCATGTCCCAAAATCCTGTGCAGATCAGTAGATGGTATTTATAGACATGTTTAAGCTTTCTCTACCTTATTCTGAGGGTTCCACCTTATTTAAGAAGACCATTATCTTTTTGGTACCTACGAATAGGAAGGTAATATGCCTTAATGACTACCATCTGGGGGTGCTGACATTCCCCATCATGAAGTGCTTCAAGAGGCTGATCATGACATGCATTGACTCCAGCCTCCCAGGCAAGTTCACATTGTCAGAACAGGGAGACGCCATCTCCCTGACCCACTCAACTTTGGCACCTATGGATAGTAAAGAAACCTACATTAGACTATTTACTATAGTTTACCCTTCAATACTATAATTCCAAGCAATCTTATCTCAGATTCCTAGACTTCTCCCTTTTCAATTGGGTCCTTGACTTTCTGACTGCAATCAGTAAGGATAAGCAGAAACACTCCTCAGGGTTATTTTCAACATTGGTGCTTGACAAAGTTGCATCCAAAGTTGCTCTGCTCTCTATACACTCATGACTGGTCTAACTCCCATCTAGATGTTTTCAGATGATATTCCATAGGGGCGATATCTGAAATATCGCAGAGTCAAAGTATGGCAAGGAGATGGAGTCATGATAACAACCTTCCCCTCAAGGTCAAAACGAAAAGCAAAATATTGACTTCAGGAAGGGGGAAGTGCAAATGTTCCTGTTTATATCAATGGTGCTGAGTTCGAGAGGATTGAGAACTCAAAGTTCCTAAGAGTGGACATTACTGTCCACATTAATCTGTCCTAATTTAACCATGTTGATGCCACAGTCAAGAAAGTTCACCAGTGCCTCTACTTCCTCAGGAGTCTGAAGAATTGTGTCCCATTTGACTCTTACCGATTTTTATCAATGTGCCATAGAAAATCTCCTACCTGGGTGCATCAGAGCTTGGGATGACAGCTGATCTACCACGACCGTAAAAAGATACAGGAATTTGTGGATATAGCTCAGCACATCATGGAAACCAGTCTTCCTCCTCTCCATGCACTTTGTCTATACTTCTCTTTATTAATTTAGGCAGCTGAATTTGAGTAGGGGGCTCCCATAATAGCTTCCAGCTGTTTCAGTGATATCAAAGGCGGCGGTGAGAATGGCTGCTGATGCTCCAGCTGCACACTGGGTGAAGGTTCCCAAAGGCCAGCTACAGCTGCATGCCAGACCTGCACTTTGGGCACTCTGCTCAAGCCATAGGCCTCCGCACTCCTGAGCCTTCAAGCAGCCCATATTCGCAATCTGCGCCCCTCCAAATCCAGCTGTACACGTGGATAACATTCCTGAAACCTCGGCACAGCATCTGGTTAGATAGGATGTTTTTGTTGTGTCCTGAGTGAGAAGGTGCAAGCCGTGAGACTGCCTCCTTGGTGGGTGCATCCGGGGGGGGGGGGCATTGTTTGCTGCCTCCTTCGTGGGTGCATCCGGGGGGGAGGGCATTGTTTCTGTAAACAAAGACACTTGCTCAGGATGGAGATAGGTATGAATTTCTTCTGGAGGGCACTAACTTTTTGGAATTCATCAGAGGGCTGTTGAGGCAGAGTGATTGAATTAAAATGGAGATTAGTAGAATTTAAAGTACAACAGAGATGTAGAATGGAAGCAGACCCTTTAGCACAACTTGTCCTGTTGACCAAGCTGTTAATCTGAGCTATTCCCATTTGCCCCCATTTGGTCCATATTCCTTTAAACCAGAGATTACCAACTTTTTTATGCCATGGACCAATACCACTCAGTATTTTTCTTAGGGAAAGAGAATTAAAATTAAGAACACATAGGTTTAAGGTGCAAGGGGAAACATTTAAAAGGGACCCCAGGTTGGGAACCTTTGCTCTAAACCCTTCCTATCCAAGTACCTTTCAATTGTCTTTTAAATATTGTTGTTGTACTTGCTTCAATCATTTCCAGTGACATCTCATTCCATATACCCAACACCTTCTGCATGAACAAGTTGCCCACTAGGTCCTTTTAAAATCTTTCCCCTTGTACCTTAAACCTATGAGTTCTAGATTTTAATTCTCTTTCCCTGGGAAAAATACTGAGTGGATTCACCCCAACCACACCCCTCATGATTTTATACACTCTATAAAGTCATCCATTGATCTCCTACATTCCAAGGAGTGTAGCCGTAGCCTGCACAACCTTACCCTATGTTACTCCAGCCCTCAAATCCTGACAATGCTCCAGTGAACCTTCTTTGCACTCTTTCCAACTTAATGATTTATTTCCCATAACAGGGTAAGTGCACTCAGTATTCCAGGTATGGTTTCACCAAAGTCTTGTCCATTTGTCAAAGTGGAGTTTATTGTCATCTGCACAAGTACATGTATGTACAATCACAATGAAAAGCTTGCTTCAGCATTACAGGCACAGCGTCAGAGACAAAACATTGACAAGAAAAACATGAATTCTACAAGAAAATACAATATTGGAATAAAAAAGATATATTATAGTGCAAAGTAATCATAATGTTGCCATACTGAGGTAGTGATAGAACACGTGGTTCTATTTCCCTTGAAACCTACTGCGTTCACTAGAAAATGCATTACTTTCAGAATCAAAATCAGGTTTATTATAACGGGCTTATTTCAAAAATATTGTTGTCTATGTGACAGTAGTATATTACAAGATGGGAAAAAATACCATACGTTACAATTTTAAAAATAAGTAAAAAGTTTAGAGAATAATTGTGGGGTAGTGTTCATGAGTTCATGGGCTGTTCGGAAATCTGATGGCAGAGGGGAAGAAGCTGTTCCTAAAATATTGAGAGTGCATCTTCATGCTCCTGTATCTCCTCCCTGGTGGCAATATTTGCAACGTAACATCCTAAGTCCTATACTCAAATGTCTTGGTTGATGATGGCTAGTATACCAAATGTGGTCTGCATCACTCTGTCTACCTGTGATTACCACTTTTAAGAAACTATATACTTGTACTCCTGAGTCTCTCTGTACTAGAACACTCCTCAGCCACCTACCATTACTCTGAAAGTCAAGAGGGTAAAGGGTTATAGGTAGAGAGAGCAGAGTATTAGTGTTGAAGCCAAGATTAGATCTGTCATGATTCTTTTGAATGGGGAAACAGGCTGAGGGAGCATCTGGCCTGCTCCTATTACTGTTTGCTATGTTGCTAATCTGCTGATATTTAAATTTCTCTTTGGTAACATCTAAAGAAGATAACTGATTTAGATCTTGCATGCTTTGTGGTGTTTAGTTCTCTGATCTTTGACCCCCTTCCATATTGATTTCTCAATTTCAAGACAGTCAGTCATGATCTAATATTGAGCTTTTGGTGCAGTTATTGCCTGAGAAAATAGACCGCTGTTTGAAGGTGGAATGTACTGTCAGCAGAATTTGTGCTAGAGTGAACTGAATGCATCAAGCAGACATCCACTGCAGCTCACTGGATATCAGAAGTGAGGAGAAAAAAGATTAAGGAATTAAGCAGTCGATAGAAGCAGAGTTTATTTGATGGGGTACAGTGGGTAGGGAGATGGTGATCATGAGTGCAGAGATGATCCCTGAAAATGTGAATACAGCAGCAGAAGTTTCCAGATTTTATGAGGGTCTTTATTGAGAACACTTGCTTGCCTTGGGCCTGCAGAATTTCCTTGCCTGTTTCCAGCAATTCAGCCCAACATTCCACAAGGCTCTGTTTGTATTTTGCAACAGGTGTCTTCCAACCAGTTTCTCCCACATTGGTCCACTGACCACAACCAACTTCTCTAAATTCACCTTGTTTTCTGGAGAATTGTCTTTCTATACTCAAAAATTCTTTTCAAAGTTGATGAAAATATGTGTCCTGGCAGACAAATGTTTTTTTTTAATATAATCAACCATCCCAAGAAGCAGAGCGCAGAGAACCATTAATTATAATTTCTGCTCCAATAGGTAGTTTAAAAATTGGCACAGCATGTAAAAATAAATTGATTTAATTCCAGCTTCAAATCAGTACAAAAAAGCTGTATGAATCAAGCTGCTAACATTCTAAGCACTTGTCCTTTCAAGCACATAGAAGTTGATTTATTCTAATGAGTAACAAATTAGTAAGGTATTTATTTACTAATTTTCTGCAAATAAAGACCATCCTTCTAATTCATTAATGATTATCATTTGCTATGTCTTTTGTATGCACTGGAATTGTTGACCCATTGATGAATGCTACTGATTAAAGAAATACCATGTAGATATCTAAAATTAATAGAATACTGTTATTTCAAAGATCATGGATGTTACTGGATGGCAAGAGAGTAAACCTCATGACATAGGCCGCCTGCAACTTCTCATCAACAATACTGAAACAAGAAACCTCCAGCCAATTCTGTACCACTGGACAGCTCCAGAATCCTACATGGGTAATAAGGTAATGGGATGGTTCTGTTTCTAACCCTCCAGTTCGAAATAGGATATTCAGAGATTATACACCTAAGAAGTTGTGAAAAAAAGATCAACAAAATCTTATTAACAAAATGAAAAATAAATTGCTTGACAATTTTAGGGACATTTTTAGACAAGGGATGATGGCCATTTATGCATGAAATTCAGTAGAAAAGGCATTATTAGCCACTGTAGTTAAGACAAAAATGCTTCACTTGCATATATATCAAATAATAAAGAAAAATGTGTAAAAGCAATAGAAAATCAGAGTATTTGTTAAATGTTGAGAAGATGAAAAGTGTTAGTCATGGGTATCCTTGTACGTGAATATTAAATGTATTGATTCTTAAAAGCAATTGGAAAGGCAAATGAAATGTACAATAATGGTATGATAACAACCTTTAGAAGATGAATGGATATGAATGGTTCGGAGAGATATGGGCCAAATGCAGGCAAATTGGACTTGCTTAGGTGAGGTTTCTGGTCAGCATGGATAAGTAGGACCAAGGGGCCTGTTGCCATGCTGTATTACTCTATAACTCAATGACTGTATATGTTGGGCTTCATTGCTAGATTGAAGAATAGCAGGAAAGTGTCACTGAATTTGTAAAGAGTTCTTGTGAAACTATCTGGAATGCTGCGCACAGACATTCCAATATAGAGTGTGCGATCAGAATTCACAGGTCAGCTCCTTGGATGCCGGTTTGCTTATGTGGAAAGGTTATGCAGAGTGGGATGAAAACTCCCTGGACTTCAGAAGAATCAGAGGTGGCCTCAGTCAAATCTACAAAATTCCTATGGGGTTTCACAGGGAAGGTGCAGGGATAATATTTCACCTGGCAGAAGCGGGGATCACAATCTCAAATTGTTAACCATTTGGGAGAATGGGCGAGGGAAGTTGTTCATCCAGAGGATAGTGGATCGTACAATTCCCTGCTCATAGCCACTGACCATATTCAATGCAGACTGTAGTAGATTTTTGAATGTTACAGAAAGCAAGAGGTATTGGATTACCAAGGAAAATTATGCTGAGGTAGAATATCAGCCATGCTTATTGAATGAACAAGGAATCAGAGGAACTACCCCCCTGTATTTCTTACACCCTTATGGGCAGCAACTTTTAAGCCAATGTGGTAGGAGGTGAAAAATGTTGATTGAAATTTAATTGTACTCCAATTAATGATGCAACAGGATGAAGAAGAAAGATTGACTGAGAAGACAAAGTGAACGAATTTTTTTCAATATAACTAACATGAATATTTTGAAGCAGTTTATTTGGAATCATAGTTCAGAAGATGACCATTGTAACTATCAAGCTTCTTCCACTATTTCACTAGATCATTGTTGTTTTGTGGCAGCAGTGCAGTGCAAAGACATAACATTACTATCATATTAAAAAAATTATGAAAAAGGATAACGATATTTCAAGGATTGTACAGACACCTGAATGTGAAAGGGAAGAGGCTATTTCAGGTTTGTTTGAAGTGGGTCTTCAGGTTCTTGTACCTCCTCCCTCATTTGATTAACAAGAAGAGGACATGTCCCAGATGGTGTGGCTCCTTAGTGAAAGATGCCGCCTTCTTAAAGCACTGCCTCTTGAAGATAAACGATGGTGGGAAAGGGAAAATGCCGTATGGCATTTTCTGGTCATTGGTGAGCTCTTATAAAAAAATCAGAACTTTATAAATTCAAAGAGAACACTTAAAAATCTGGTGCCAATTTCTTGTTCACAAATAATCTGTTTTCTAATTTATCCTGGCAACATCTTTTTAATTATTGGTATGTTTCTGGGAATTTTCTAAGCATGGGAGAAGCCCTCATAAATGAATATCATTCATCTCTTTTCCAGCTTACTGCATTTGGAGGATACTTGAACTTTACTCTGGTGAATGATTTTCCAGTGGAAGGTGTTAGTAGTCAGCTAACCTCCAACATTGGTGTCATTATTCGGGTAAGGATGTCAGAAACAATTACCAAACTGTGATGCTGGAAATCTCTGCACTTTTCACATTTTCTTTGTAGAACCATAGAAGTTCATAGGATTCAAAAAACCACAGGAAACCTTCAGGAATGCTTATCTCAGTTTCCATTGCCTTACACTTCAGTTAGCGAAAACAGGTAACTAATGTAGGTCTTTCGTAACAGCGAGCTGGCATAAAGCGAACGTTCGGAGAACGGGGGCCACCTGTACCAAACTATATTGATTTAAATGAACCCATATGATTCATAGAGCTAATGATTTACAATAAAGACCTGCTTAATCCTGGAACACTCCATTATGATGAATCTTATCAAAACCCTTCTGTTGATGCCAAAAGTCATTTTAGTAAATAACGCCTTAGTATCAAATATTTGGAGCAGGTTGAGGCTACAAACCTAAATGAAAACTAAAATTAGCAAGTATCACAAACGGTGGCCACTTATAGATTTATAATCTAACCTCTGGGATTAATTGCTAACATTGATATTATTTCCTGTTGTGATTTATTCGACTGAGACCTTGATTAGATTACATGGAGCTTGATTAGATTACATGAGTAATTACAGGAGAAGAACCTCATCAAGAGCTACAGTGTTATTAACTACGTAAGCAGTTTGGTCTGTGGTTTAAGAGCCAGGATTAGATTATTTTCATTATATTGACTTTACCTAGGTGCAGAATGCTGACGGGGCAAATGTGAATCCACTCACTCTGAGGTAAGCATTGGTGACCTGGGACAAAAGTAGGAGCTTTGTCCCGCAGACTACTCAAGCAGCAACCTGATGCAACCGTGCTCACAGAATGCCACCTTTCCATAAAATTACGACTTATTATTTTTCCTGGAGATGTTCTGCCTGACTGGTATGACAGACCAACCAGCCGTATGCAATTTGGAGTGGGCTGGACAGGTTCCCCAGCACTGTCTCCACATCTGGAAGTCTCCAGACACCAGATCTAGTCTAGATAAGGAAGCGTCCTGGCATTTACCACTTACCAGCAGTCCACAGATGGAACAGTTCTTGGACAGCACTTGGAAGCAGCACTAAGCAGACAAAAGGCACCAAATCTACTGTGACGGGGACTTCAAACAGGCTCAGTCTTGGAGCTCATATTTGGAAGATTGCAAATGGTGGAAATTTGAAATAAAAACAGAGCATGCTGGCAGCATTCTCTTCACAGAAGCTGCCTGACCTTTTGGGTATTTCCGGAACTTCCTGATTTTATTTATCACAGTGCCAGACTGTATTCAGAGACTCACAGTGGTGAAAAACCCATTTGATCTTGTTCACACAAATTGAGTTGGTGGGAATTCATCTCTTCATGACTGTATTGAGAGGAATAACCAACTCAGCATCCTGGTTAAGGTAATGTCTTCACACAGAGGACAAGGTCATTAATACCTGCATCTGTGTGAATAGCTGTGTTCCCAGGTGATGCATGGCCGGCGACAGTCTCAGAAGGGTCTCAAAAGGAATCAGAATCAGGTTTAGTATCACTGATTTATGTCATGAACTGTACTGTTTTGCTCTTGGTTGAGGTATTCTGTACATTGCTTTATCAGGCACACAGAGGGAAAATCACAATTTTTATGCAACTTGTGTGCTAAGTGCCAGATTTTTCTTTTATATTAGATTTTAAAACATTTCTAACACAAATGTAGTACCACTCATTCCAATGTCTTTATTTATATTGCGTGATGATTCACTTAATCATGACTTTATTCTGAATAAAGGACACTGAAAATGCTGTCAATCATTAAAAACTGACAAATGCCTATTCTGGTCACTCAGGGCAATGGTCGTGCTCTCAGCACAGGGCCTGGTGGCTTGTTGCTCCAGCCTTACAACAAACAATCAGTCGCACTTCGCTTGCTACCTGAGAACTTCGTGGACCTCAACACGAATAATGGAATAGACCGAGATCGATTGATGACTGTTCTAGCAAATGTGACGCAGCTGCAGATCTGGGCCAAGTATAACAGCGCTAGAGAGGCTCAATACAGGTGAGCATGTGCAAAAAGTGGATTTAATTCTTTCAAGAGCTACAGTGTTATACGTTCAGCTCTATACCTCACATTTTCTTGGATGGAGTGTTAGGAGTCACCGCCCAGTATGCTGTTCAACGTAAAATCTCAATGTTCCACATTGTGAATATCTAACAATGAGGGTGCAAAACCAGAAGTTGAGACCAGTAAAATACCAAATCAGTTTTTCCTAATGTCATTAATTATATCCTTTGTAATTGAGTCCAAGTTAATTTATCCTTCTCAAACTATCTGCAGTCTTTGACTTGCTTAGTCACTGTATTCTCCTTCAACATAGTTGTCTGCTTCTGCTCCTGTGTAATCATAGCCTGAAAATGACCAGCAATGGCATGTCTTCAGGTACATACCTGTATGGTCCTCTATGCCATAATTTTCTTCATTCCCCCCCCCCCAATCTGCTTCTGAACTGTCAGGCTGTTTGTCCAAATATCGAGTTGGGAAATTTTAATGCAACTGGATTAAAAGAATCCTTGTGAGACCACAGCTGCACTGCTGCATTTGCTTTTGGTCCCTATATTTAAGGATAAATTGGCTCATATTGAAGCAGTGCAGTGGGAGTTCACCAGAGGTTGTTTTCTAAATTGAAAGGATATTAGGCCTGATAAAACAGATGTGTTCTTATTGAAAGAAATTGGCTTATGTAGGGAATTGAAGAGTATAAGCCGAGAGACTGATTTCCCTCATGGGGCTATCTTATACTAGCAGGTATGGTTTGAGAATGGGGGTTGCCTGTTGCAAATAGAATTGATGAGGAATTTCTTCTCTCCAAGTGTTGTAAGTCTTTGGAATTTTCTACTTCAATGAGCTGTGGAGATGGATTCATTATATATGTTCAAGGCTGAGGCTGACATTTAAATTCTTTCTTTATTAATCTTTTTATTGATTTAAAAAAAGCATAGATACAATCAAATACAATCAAGAGGAGGATTTGTTGGAATATATATATCGGTAACCAAAATTAAAATAGACACTGTCAAAATCATAGATATTGTTAAACAAGTGTAAAATATATAATAAAAAAAACAATTCTCCTCTTACCAGTTAAAAGGAGAAAGGAAAAAAAATGGATTTTAAATAGAGAGGGGGAAAAACCCACTACACTATATAAAAAAAAACAAACAAAACAAAGGAAAGGGACTGGGCAGTCCATTTTGAGGATACAACCAAAAAAAGAGGAGAGAAAAACTTTCTGATCAAATCTAAAACCTCAAAAAATCCACTTGAAAGAGTAATAAATCAAATTAGATGAAAATATTGGATAAAAGGTCACCATATTTGTTCAAATTTAAAGGATGTATCAAATGTCCGACTTCTTATTTTCTCTAAACTTAAACAGGACATAATGGAGGAGAGCCAATAAAAGACCGTAGGTGGATTAGAATCCTTCCACTCCAATAAAATGGCTCTCCTAGCCAGTAAGGTCGAAAAGGCTATCATATGTTGAGCGGAAACAGGAATATTTCCTGCTTCCGATGGGATAATCCTAAAAATTGCCGTAAGCAACTGAGGTTGTAGATCCAAATCCAAAACTCTTGGAGAGATGTTTTTAAAACACTATCAAAAGCTATCTAGCTTTATACAAGACCAATACACATGAGTTAAAGTGGCCAACTCAGTATTACATCTGACATTTAAATTCTAACTTGACAATTATGGGATGACAACAGGAAAGTGGCTTTGAAGCCAAGATGGGATCAGCCCTGATCTTATTTAAAGTAGAGCAGGCCTGATGGGCTTGTTGTTCTACGCAGTTGTTCTGTTTAGAAAACAGACATAGAAATTTGGACAACATACATCAAAGTTGCTGGTGAACGCAGCAGGCCAAGCAGCATCTATAGGAAGAGGTGCAGTCGACGTTTCAGGCCGAGACCCTTCGTCAGGACCCTTCGATGAGTCCTGACGAAGAGTCTCGGCCTGAAACGTCGACTGCACCTCTTCCTATAGATGCTGCTTGGCCTGCTGCGTTCACCAGCAACTTTGATGTATGTTGCTTGAATTTCCAGCATCTGTATAATTCCTGTTGTTATCGAAATTTGGAATTGGAATTGGTTTATTGTTGTCACATGTACCTAGAAGAAGAAGCACCTCGGGGTAGAAGCTATCCTTTGGCCTGGTGGTACATGCTGTCAGAGTTTTGTGTTTTCTGCCTAATGAGAAAGGCGGGAAAAAGAATGTCTGAGGTGGATGGGGTCTTTATGCTGACTGCTGTACAGGGGCAGTGCGAAATGTAAACAGCGTACATAGAGGGCAGACTGGTTACCATGATGTGTTAAGCTGTGGTAGACTATTTAATCCTTTAAGCCTACTTTGCTATTCAATATGATCATAGCTGACCTTCCAAAATTAATACCTTATTCCAGCCTTTTTCTCATTTTCTTGATCCTTCTGTCCCTTAAAGCTATATCTTATTTAATATATTTAATGATTTGGATTCAACTGCTTTCTGTGGTAGGGAATTCTACAGGTTCACCACATTATAGGAGCAGAAGTTTCTCTTCACCTTACTCTTACCTGGCATTTTCATTATCCATAGATTGTGACCACTGGTTCTGGGTTCTGTAGCCATCAGGAACATTCTTCCTGCATGGAATCCAGCAGGACCAGATTGAAGGGTCTAGGCCTGAAATTGCCGACTCTTTCATTTTGAACTTAGCTGCTGCCTGACCAGCATTTTGTGTGCGCTACTCTTATCTTCACTGCATTCCCTGAACTCCAGTTTAAACTTTCTCAGATTGCCTGTTGTGGTCACCCCAATCTTGAGTATTCCTAAACATTCCTTGCTTATCCCTCTTCTTTCTACTTGCCTTAAATACAGAACTCGTCCATAATATTGCCATCCATATCCTGAATCACACAGAGTCCATGGAGTTTGTACATTCTCCCTGTGACCATGTATTTCCCCAGGTGCTCCTGTCTACTCCCAAAAACGTATACATTGGTACAGTAATTGCCCTTTGTAAGTGGAATGAGTGGTGGGAGCGGTAGGGAACTGATGGGAATGTGGGAAAAATAGGTTTTAGGAAATTAGTGGGTATGAGATTGCTCTGTAAGCCCGCAACGGCTTCATGGACTAAAGCGTTTCCCTTCTCTGTCATTAGAAAATGCAGTAATTAAATCATTAAAAAAACCATGAGAAGCTATGCTTGTTGGACTGAATTGTACCGACCAGCAGATTTGGTAGTATCACCTCCTGGGTATGAATGTAAAAGAAATTGCAGATGCTGGAATCTAAAACATAAATATAAAAATAAAGCTGGAAGAGCAGGCAGCATCTGTAGAGACAAAAGGGGTATGTCACTGAGGTCAGCATTGGGAGGGAAGAGGAAATACTATTAGTATATGACAGTACAAGGGGTGGAATAGAGGCTGGTAGATGACAGCGCTGGAATCGGGCAGGGTGGATAATAGCAGATGGAACAAGATCACAAGACAAAGGAGCAGAAGTAGGCCATTCGGCCCATCGAGTCTGCTCCGCAGCTCCCCCATGAGCTAAACTATTCACCCATCTAGTTCCAATTTCCGGCTTTTTCCCCATATCCCTTGATACCCTGACTAATTAGATACCTGTCAATCTCCTCCTTAAACACCCTCAATGATCGGGCCTCCACAGCTGTATGTGGCAATGAATTCCACAAATCCACGACCCTCTGGCTAAAAAAATTTCTCCTCATCTCTGTTTTAACTGGGTATCCTCTAATTCTAAGACTATGGCCTCTTGTCCTGGACTCACCCACTAAGGGAAACAACCTTTCCACATCTACTCTGTCCAACCCTTTCAACATTTGAAATGTCTCTATGAGATCCCCTCTCATTCTTCTATACTCTAATGAATACAGTCCAAGAGCCGACAGACGTTCCTCATATGTTAGCCCTTGCATTCCAGGATTCATCCTTGTAAATCTTCTCTGAACTCTCCAACATTAGTACATCCTTTCTAAGATAGGGGGCCCAAAACTGCACACAGTATTCCAAATGAGGTCTCACTAATGCCCCACAGAGCCTCATCAACATCTCCTTGCTCTTATACACTATTCCCCTTGAAATGAATGCCAACATAGCATTCACTTTCCTTACCGCCAATCCAACTTGGTGGTTAACCTTTAGGGTATCCTGCACGAGGACCCCCAAGTCCCTTTGCACTTCCAATTTTTGAATTTTCTCCCTATCTAAATAATAATCTGCCCGATTATTTCTTCCAAAATGTACAACCATACATTTGTCAACGTTGTATCTCATCTGCCATTTCTGTGCCCACTCTCCTAAACTGACTAAGTCTCTCTGCAACCTTTCCGTTTCTTCAACATTTCCTGCTCCTCCACCTATCTTGGTGTCATCCGCAAACTTAGCCACAAAACTATTTAATCCATAATCCAAATCATCGATATACATCATAAAAAGAAACGGCCCCGACACCGACCCCTGCGGAACACCACTAGTAACCAGCAACCAATCAGAATAGGATCTCTTTATTCCCACCCTTTGCTTTCTGCCTATCAGCCAATGCTCCACCCATTTCAATATCTTTCCTATAATTCCTTGGGCTCTCATCTTATTCAGCAGCATCATATGCGGCACCTTATCGAAGGCCTTTTGAACATCCAAATACACAACATCCACAGCCTCTCCCTTGTCAATCTTAGTGGTGAGGCAGGATCTTCCCTTCATGAAACCATGCTGGCTTCGGCCTATCTTGTCATGCACCTCGAGGTATTTCATAACCTCATCCTTGAGGATTGAGTCCAATATCTTTCCAACAACCGATGTCAGACTAATAGGTCTGTAATTTTCTTTTTGCTGCCTGCTTCCTTTCTTAAATAGTGGAACTACATTTGCGACCTTCCAGTCCTCCGGAACCATGCCAGAGTCTATTGATTCCTGGAAGATCATTTCCAATACTTCCACAATCTCCAAAGCCACCTCCTTCAGAACCCTTGGGTGCACCTCATCCGGACCGGGAGACTTATCTATTCTTAGTCCACTTAGCTTCCCAAGCACTTTCTCTCTAGTAATCTTGACTGTACCTAATTCTATTCCCTGAGACCTCTGGCTATCAGGTATATTGCTCATGTCTTCCACTGTGAAGACTGATGCAAAATACTCATTCAGTTCCTCCGCCATCTCTTTGCTGTCCATTATAATTTCTCCAGCATCACTTTCAATCGGTCCCGTATCTACCCTTGTCACTCTTTTACTTTTCATGTATTTAAAAAAACTCTTAGTATCCTTTTTTATGTTAATCACCAACTTCCTTTCATAATTCATCTTTTCTTTCCTAATGACTTTCTTAGTTTCCTTCTGTAAGTTTTTAAAAGTCTTCCAGTCCTCATTTTTCCCACTAATTTTTGCTTCCTTGTACGCCATCTCATTTGCTTTTATTTTTGCCTTAACCTCTCTCGTTAGCCACATTTGTGGCATTTTTCCATTCATGATTTCCTTTTTGCTTGGAATATATTTTTCCTGCATTTTCCTTATTTCTTGTAGGAATTTCATCTAATTCTGCTCTACCGTCCCTCCATTTAGCTTACTTTTCCAATCGACTTGGGCCAGTTCCTCTCTCATGCCACTGTAATTTCCCCTGTTCCACTGAAATATCGATACACCTGATACCAGCTTCTCCTTTTCTAATTTGAAACTGAACTCAATCATACTATGGTCACTACTTCCAAGGGGTTCCTTTACCTCCAGCTCCCTAATCGCCTCAGGTTCGTTACACAGCACCCAATCCAAAACAGCCGGTCCCCCGGTGGGCTTCTGGACAAACTGCTCCAGAAAGTCATCCTGTAGGCATTCTACAAACTCCCTCTCCTGAGATCCATTACCTTCCTGACTTTCCCAATCCACTTTCATACTAAAATCCCCCATAATTATCTTGACATTTTCCCTCTGACATGCTTTTTCTATTTCCAGCTGCAACTTGTAGTCTACATCCCAGCTGCTGTTTGGAGGCCTGTATATAACTGCTATTAGTGTCATTTTACCCTTATAGCAGTTATATACAGGGTGGAAAAAGGGATGGGAAAGGTGAACAAAGGGAGAAGAAAACTAGCTGGATAGATGAATGTGCATGGGAGTTGAACATGGGGGTGGGGGGGGGGTGGTTTGATCTGAAAATGGAAAATTCAATGTCCATATCATAGGGTTGTAAGTTACCCAACCAAAACTTGTGAATGGGGTAGCCTGGGAAGCAGGTATAGCTTCTTCCACTGCAGAGGCAATTGATTTGACTGGGTTCTCTTTTAAGAGGTATAATCTTGAATGAACCTTGTGGAGCTCTGATTGAGCAAACTCTTTAAATCAATTAGGTTTTAGTGATATTAAAAGCATCTTAAAGAAAGAGAGATGAAGAGATTCTCAGAAGCTGTAATAAATCTTTAAACTGTTTTGTTTCACAGCAAAAGAGTAGTGAGGACCTCAAAGATTAATGTGGGATTAAATCAGGTAACACTTCTTTGGCTAGCACAAACATGTTGGGCAGAATGCTCTTGTACATTTTATGTTACTTCAGTAAGATGCAAAGCAGTGGGCATGGGGTGTGCTCCTGCTGATGAATTCAATCGAGACAGTTTTATGAATTAGTCAATGCAAAATGATCATCAAAGCTTTGCCATGAATATGTTAACTGCTTGTTATCTCATGAACTAATTAATTTCTTCCCTCAATTACTTTAAAAATCTCAATATTTTAAATGTGTTCTGTCTAGTTAAATAATTCAAATGGAATAATAGTCAATGACTTCCAAAATCCAGGCAAAGTTTTCAGGATATGTGTATTATTTAACAAATTGTTGTGGAACCGGTAAGTGCAAATTACAGAACTTTGACAACCTTACTACTTCAGACTATCAATTGTATCTTAAGACATACTTCTGTGCAATGTAGAAGTTGTAGTAGTTAACCAGGGTTCCAGAGATCATGAGTTCAAATCCCACTGTGCGAAGTTGTGAAACTCAGTCAAAAAATAATATTTGACAGAATTAATGCTAGCAAGAGTGGTTATGGCTGCTGCTGTATCGTTGGTTAAACGTCTAACTTTTAATAAAACTGTAACTGTTACTCAATCCGACTTCCAAAACACAGGTGCCCATAGATGCTCTGCTCTATCTGTTTGATATAGTTAGTTGTGAGAATTATGCCAATCTTTGTCATTTCAGGTTGAGTTCTGTCACTTTGGACGTAGCAAACCCAAATGCCATCGACGTTCTTCCTGCAGTGGATGTTGAACACTGTGAATGTCCTCTGGGCTACACTGGCATTTCCTGTGAGGTAACACTGAAAATTCTCATTCCTTAGCTGCATCTTTAAAACAGTACAGTGAAATGGACTAGAAGGGAGCAGTACCTGTTATATTTCAGAGAGCTTTTCGCCTTGCACTGCTGGCTTAACCTCAGAGTTTATCCCCAGTTGTACAAAGATTTCCTCCCTTCCCAAGTAGAAAGTAGAAAGCCCTTAGCTCAACCAAGAAAATAATAGATGTCCTGTTTTTCTCAACATAAATGTTGCTAAATATTTCTTGGTTTCATCCCATATTCTTCAAATGATTGGTTTTCCTTGCTATTTGATTTTGAGGGAACTGGCTGACTGTTCTGGAGTTTCTGTCTGAGAATGTAGTGGCATCTTATTTAGTGAGAACTTTGAAAAGGAATTAGGCAAGTACAGGAAAAGGAGAAGTCTACAGGGCAAAAGGAAAAGAATAGGGGAGTGAGATTAATTAATTAGAGTGTTGTATTAAAGAAGCAATCAGGGCATAATTTTTTGAGCATCCTCCTGCAGGCTGTATCATTCTGTATCTCCATGCTTTGTATGCCACTTATGGTGAGCTACGTAATGGCTTATTAATTCCCAGATAAAAATTCCTTGCCATCCAGTTGCCCACTTTGGGTTTCCCAACGTTTGTAAATTTATTTACCTTTTCATATTTTTTATGTGTTAGACTAGTGAATGAACTGCCTTCAATGCCAGCATATTTTTAATGGCCCTTGCACATTGTTGCCTACCTGCACTGCACGCTCTCTAACAATAACAGTAATGCTCTATTCTGCTTACTGTTATTGCTGTTTCCTTTGTACGACCTCAACGTACTTGTGTTTTGAAATAATCTTTATAGATGACACGCAAAACAAAATTTTTCACTTTATCTTGATATATGTGACAATAAAAAAAAACAAAAACCAATGGCTTCACTATTATTATCAGAGCAGAAGTAGGCCATTTGGCCCATCGAGTTTATTCCACCATTTCATCATGGCCAATCCATTTTTTCCTCTCAGTCCCAAGATCCTGACCAATCAAGAATCTATGAACCTCTGTCTTAAATATACATAAAGACTTGGCCTCCACAGCTGCCTGTGGCAAAGAATTCCACAGATTCACCACTCTCAGACAAAAATTCCTCTTCATTTCCATTCTAAAAGGACGCCCTTCTATTTTGAGGATGTGTCTTCCATTTTAGACACTCCCATCATAGGAAACATACTCTCCACATCAACTCCACTAAGGCCTTTCACTATTCGAAAGGTTTCAATACCCCTCATTCTTCTAAATTCCAGTAAATACAGGCCTACAGCCATCAAACATTCTAATCTGAGAAGTGATTCAATCCTGGAATCATTTTTTGAACTTCCCTTGAACCCTCTCCAGTTTCAGCACATGCTTTCTCAGCTAAAGCGCCCAACACTGTTCACAATGCTCCGAGTGAGGCCTCACGGGTGCTTTATAAAGTCTTCACATTACATACTTGCTTTTATAATCTAGTCCTCTTGAAATGAATGATAACATTGCATTTGCCTTCCTCACTACAGACTCAAACTGCAAATTAGCCTTTCGGGAATCCTGCACAAAGACTTGCAAATCCCTTTGTGCCTCAGAGTTTTGCATCTTCTCTCCATTTGGAAAATAGTCAACCTTTTTCATTTCTTCTACCAAAGTGCATGACCATACACTTCCCGACATGGTATTCCATTTGCTGCTGCTTTGCTTATTCTCCTAATCTGTCTGAGTCCTTCTGTTGCCTCTCTACTTCCTCAAAACTACCTGACCCTCCACCTATCTTTGTATCAGCTGCAAACTTTTCAATAAAGCCATTAATTCCGTCATCCAAATCATTAAGCTATAACATAAAAAGAATTGGTCCAGAAAAAGAACAGACTCTTGTGGAATACCACTAGCCACCAGCAGCCAACCAGGAAAAGCTCCCTTTATGCCCACTCTTTGCCTTCTGCCAATCAACCACCGCTTTATCCATGCTAGAACCTTTCCTGTAATACCATGGGCTCGTAGCTTGTCAAGCAGCCTCATGTGTGGCATCTCGTCAAAGGCCTTTTGAAAATCCAAGCACACAACATCAAGTGATTCCCCTTTGTCTATCTTTCTTCAAGGAATTCCAACAGATTTCGCAGGCAAGATTTTCCCTTGAGGAAACCATGTTGACAACAATCTATTTTATCATTTGCTTCCAACTACCCCATTGCTGCTCTGCCATCATCCCATCCAGTGTTCTTTTCCAATCAATCCTGTCCAAGACCTCTCTCGTGCCTCTGTAATTTCCTTTACTCCACTGTAATACTGATACATCTGATTTTAACTTCTCCTTTTCTAATTTCAGGGTAAATTCTATCATATTATTATCCCTTGCCCCTAAGGCTTCTTTTACTTTAAAGTCTCCGATCAGTTCTGGTTCATTGCACAGCACCCAGTCCAGAATAGCTGATCCCCTGGTGGGCTCGACCACAAGCTGCTGTCTGATGTCCTGGAATGGAAAGCCGAATCCTGGGAACAGAGGCAAAGAAACTGAGGAAAGGGAATAGCATTTTCACAGGAGATTGGGTGGAAAGAGGTATAGTCTAGATAACCATGGGAATAAGTAGATTTATAAAAGATGTCGGTTGACAGCTTGTCTCCAGAGATGGAGACAGAGAGATCAAGGAAGTGGTGGGAGGTGTCAGGTAAGAGACAAGTGAATTTAAGGGCAGGGTGGAAGTTAGAGACAAAGTTAATAAAATTGACAAGTTCAGCAGAAGTGCATGAAGCAGCACCAATGCAGTCATCAGTGTAGCAGAGGAAGAGCTGGGAAGTATTACCGGGGCAGGCTTGGAACATGGATTGTTCTATCTAGCCAATGAAGAGGGAGGCATAGGTGGGGCCTATGTGGGTGCCTGTAGCTACCCCTAAAGTTTGGAGAAAGCTGAAGAAAAAATTATTGAGGGGGAGGACCAGTTCTGCCAGAAGGAGGAGGAGAACTAGTTGGTCCTTTTGTCAAGAAGGAAGCGGGGTATAGGGACTGAACATGCTTGGTGAAAATGAGGCGGTCATGGAAAGGAAATTTAATGTTATGGAGGAGATTGAGGGCTTGAGCCGTATGGCGGATGTAGTGGAGAAGGAACTGAACTAAGGGAGATAGAATGGAATCAAGGTATGAGGACATGAGTTCAGTGAGGCAAGAGGAAGCAGAGACAATACACTTTTCTGCTCAGTCCAGTTTGTAGTTCTTGGGTAAGAGGTAGGAGTGAGCAGTGCAGGGTAAGGGAACTATGAGTTTGATGGCAGTGGGTGAGAGTTCTCCAGTGTTGGAGACAGTTTTCTGATAGTCCAGAGTGAGGTCCTCTTCAAGGGGTAGGTATGAGGAGGTGGCTGACAGTTGCCGCCTGGCCTCAGCAAGGTAGAAGTCAGTGCGCCACACTACAACAGCACCCCGCTTTGTCTGCGGGTTTGATGGTAGGGTTGGAATTGGTCTGGAGAGAGTGGAGGGTAATGCATTCAGAGAGGGTAAGGTTCAATGAGGAGAGTGGAGTGCTGAAGATGAGGTGGTAATTTGAGATGAAAAGATCCAGAGCAGGCAGAAAACCAGAATGGGGTGACCAAGAATAGGAGGAGGGTTGAAGGTGGAAGAAGAGGTCACCAGTGTGAGGTGTGGAATCCTTGTCAAAGAAGTGGGCTCGGAGACGGAGGCAACAGAAGAAGAGCCCAACATCGTGGCGGGTGGAACTCATTGAGGTGCGGGCAAAGGGGGACAAAGATGAGGCTGTACTGGGGACAGAACATTCTGCCTCAGGGAGGGGGAGGTCGGAGGGAATGGTTAAGACATGCCAAGGATTAGATCTAGGATCAGAGAGGGGAAAGAACTGATTGTGTCAGAGAAGAATGGAGGGTTGGGGCGTTCAATGAAAGTAGGGTGGGAGGAAGATGGAGGCTCCAAGGACACAAGAGCTGATGGTGGGGCCTGAGAGACACGGGGCTGGAGAGTAGTGGTGGGGGAAGGGAAGAAGAGGGCCCAGCAGCAAGTAAAGCCTTTGCCTGGAGCTGCTGGCGGTCAAGGTCCAGGCTGGAGCCAGAGCTAGAGGCTGTGCAGTTAGCAGTTTGACAGTGTCTGTGGTTGTAGAAACTGGCATTGGTGTTGGTAGAATCCACGTTCTGGATCCACTCGGGGTCATTGGAACTGGTGTTGCTGATGGTAGTGTCACCTGTCTGGAGACTCCCAGAGCCATCAGTGCCAGGGATTAAATTCAGTTAAATTCACGTTTATGAATAAATTTCTCTTTACCTCTTAGGAAAAGATGCTAGAAGGAATCTTTGATTTGAAGAAAATCAATAGTTAGTTTTGTAATTGCTACATTTCTTAAATAACCTAGTTGAAAAATAGATGCAATGGACTCCTGTGGCACATGCGACTTAATACACATACACCTGAAGGTGAGAATTTTGCCTGTTAGTAATCTTATTGGAAACATTATCAAATGGTGTATTTTTTTGGACACTTTTTTCATTATTTGGAGAAATTTCACTCTGAAGTATATATTTTAAAAGAGAATCTTCAAGCAATTGTTTGAATAGTAAAACTTAAGTCCTGTTTATTGTCTCTTCACAGCATGAGACTAAATTAACTCCTTTCTTTTGACCATTTCATAATGTACCAGGCTGGCAGAATCCCAGTTTGACATACGTCCTACTCAAATGAGGAGATTGTGGAGGTATTAGTAATGATCTTTCAAGGATCACTAGGTTCTGGAAAGGTTAGAAACATAGAAAATAGGTGCAGGAGTAGTTCATTTGGCCCTTCGAGCCTGCACCGCCATTCAGTATGATCATGGCTGATCATCCAACTCAGAGCCCTGTACCAGCCTTCCCTCCGTACCCCCTGATCCCTTTAGCCACAAGGGCCATATCTAACTCCCTCTTCTTTGTCCATTCCCCCAATCTGTCTGTCCTTCTACAGAACTGTACTTCAACATTTCCAGCCCTTCCACCCATCTTCGTATCATCTGCAAACCTGGCCACAGTTGCTGAGGACTAGAAAATTGCAAGTGCCACTCCACTCTTCAAGAAAGGCAGGCTACAGAAAAAAGGAAATTATAGGCCAGTTAGCCTGACTTCAGTGTTTGGGAAGATGTTAGAGTTGACTTTTAAGGATGTGGCTTTGGGGTACCTGTGGCACATGATAAAATAGGCCAAATCCAGCATGGTTTTCAAAAGAAGAAATCTTGCCTGGCAAATCTGTTGGAAGTCTTTGAGGAGATAATAGGCAAGATAGACAAAGGAGAGTCAGTGAATGCTATTTATTTGGATTTTGAGAAGGCCATTGACAAGATGCCATACATGAGCCTGCTTAAGAAAGTAAGAGCCTATGGTAGTATGAGAAAGCTACTAGAATGGATAGAAGATTGGCTGATTGGCAGGAGGCAAAGGATGGGACTAAAGCAGGCCTTTTCTGGTTGACTGCCAGTTAATAGTGGTGTGCCGCAGGGGTATGTGTCGGGACTGCTTTTCATGTTGTATGTCAATTTAGATAAAGGAATTGATGGCTTTGTGGCCAGGTTTGCAGGCGATATGAAGGTGGGTGGAAGGGCTGGAAATGTTGAAGTACAGTTCTGTAGAAGGGCAGGCAGATTGGGGGAATGGGCAAAGAAGTGACAGAAGGAATATGATGCAATGAAGTGCATTACTATGCACTTTGGTAGAAGGAATAAATGCGTGGACTATTTTGTATATGGGGAGAAAATTTTAAAAATCAGAGGTGCTTCGCCTTGGTTCTGCCGCTCGAATTACTTCCCAAGGCCAAAGGGAAGTTACAGGCTTGTTACAGGATCGTTTGCCAGGAAAAGAGTGATTAACCAAGTATTTAGTTGTTCTCTTTGTTTCATTGGTCACCAGATAGAAGTCGCCGAGCTTCACTGGCACCATCTTGAACCGGAACACAGTACTGTGTATTTTTATGCAGTTAATTATTGTTTCCAACAGTCCTGCATCACAGGCTTTTATCGTGTTGATGGAATCTTATTTGGCGGCATCTGTCAACAGTGTGAATGCAACGGGCATGCTACAGAATGTGACATTAATGGTACTTGCTTGGTGAGTTCTTGATAATGCAAGTTATCTCAAGTACGATTGGTCAGGTGAAACTGTAAAAGCAGAAATTTTTGTGGAGATGTGCAATTTCCTGTGTGTTGGCAATGCTATAATGTTATATCACAATTGCACCAGTAATGGGAGATGGTCCCCGCGTTCTATTGCATTGTATGTATTTGTGATACATAATTCAATTTGTAAGGGATGGAGATTTAGATTTAGAATCAGTGTTGGTCTATTTGTTTTCTATGAATTACAGTTACCCAGAATTTCCATCCTGTAGCAGCACAAACACCAGGAGGGAACTCCTTTGTCCTATTGAAAACCCAGCAGTACCGTCCTCCAGGAGGAGACCATTTGACCTCCTGGCTACAATTATGAGCCTAGTGAGGTAGTGGGGACTTTCACAAGCTTCCCTAATCGCAGATTGGCAAGTTTGCACATTCTACTGCAAACACATTATTCCCATTCAGTGAGAGACAGCTAGAAGGGGGAAAGGAAATGGAAGTTTCTTTTCCCATTAAACTAGCTTCAATATATTTAATTATTTCTAATTTTTTTTGTGTGTGTGTATATATGTATTATAAATGTAAAAGACATGTAGTGTTCAATATTTCAAACATTCAATACTTCAACTAATTAATATTTTTAATCATCTGACATTTTATTTTCAACTAGGCCCTTGTGTTATTAAATACATGACCTTGACATTTTCGAGCTTTGAAGAACACTCTCAGTAGACTAGTTTTTGCGCAGATCCTTACTGATTGTCAAAGTCGTTCTCTGAGCACACCAGGTTACCTGTGCTAAGACAGCTCCTCCACTGCAAATGTCATGCCATGTTGCCACAAGCAGAAGGTCACACAAGCACAGAGGTGTGGAGGCAGGCGTCCACTAAATTCAAGCCAATGGAAGATCAGGCCCAATATTTGAATATCTGTGAAAAGTTGTTCTGCTTAACAAGGGGGAGGGAGGGAGACATAGTTACCATCAGAAGTTTTGTTTGCATTTTTACTGAAACTCTGTACTTTCCAGGGCTGCCGACATAACACAACTGGGCCAGCCTGTGATCAGTGCTTCCCAGGTTTATATGGTGATCCCAGCAGAGGGACTGTAGAGGACTGCAAACCTTGTGCCTGCCCACTGACCATTCCCTCTAACAAGTAAGCCTGCTATTGTTCTGATGCAAGGTGTTTGTTATGCTATGCACAACCTTTGGGCGTGCCACATTATCAATCATCAAAGTATCTGATGACTGACTGTGCAACCTCAACTTGTATTGTGAATGTATTTTACAGGAGCTGTAGAATCTAGGCAAAGAAGCCATCTGTAGTTTGTTGTAGTGGTGGCTACTTTGTGAACAGCAAGGCTTTGCATGTTGCATTGTTGTAAGCACCCAGTAGTCAGTAGGGTACAAATATTGGCCAGAAGAGCGTTGTTAGAGCACCATGTTACACTGTGGGGACAGAAGGGTCCTCAGTTATGTGGTAAACCATGTATATATGTTGTAACTGGGTTACCTGTCTGGACACACCCCTCTGCTGACTGCCCCTGTGGCTCTTCCCACAGAGTCCTGTATAAAAGTGTTCGCCTTGCCCCTCCCCCTCAGTCCGGGGGCAGACACTCACTGTGGAGGTCGTATTGTACAGCGAATAAAAGCCTTTCAGTATTTTACCAAACCTTAGTCTTTTGGAGTAATTGAAGGTGCTTCAATTTTATTTGCTGTACGTTTTAAAACGTGGAACAGTCCCTGAGACCAGAAAAATTAGACCTCAATCCGCAAACACCTGAAGCTGGAAACGCTTTTGAACTCTGGCTGGCCTGCTTCAAAGCGTACCTAGAGGAGATCAAAGCGACCGACCCCGTAGCGAAGCGCAGAGTTCTCCTCTCCAGGGTCAGTCCACGGGTCTATTCGCTGATCAGAGACCAGCCGAACTACGACGGCGCAATGAACGCACTCAAAAGGCAATACCTGCGGCCGATAAACAGCGTCTATGCTCGGCACCGTTTAGCGACACAGCAACAATGCCCCGGGGAATTGAGTGCTGAGTTCGTACAGGCCCTACGGACGCTCGTGCGAGCCTGCAATTGCCAGGAGCTGACGGCGGTGCAGCATGCAGAACTCCTAGTGAGGGACGCCTTCGTCACGGGGACCAGGTCAGTGTACGTGCGCCAGCGACTGCTGGAAAAAGCCGATCTTACCCTAAGTTTGGCGATGGAGCTGGCTGATATGTTGGAGGCCGCTCTGCATAACTCCGAGGCTCTCCAGGCACGCGATCCCCCGATGGCCTCGTGGGTGCCGCAGACCCCGCAACCCGCCAGCGAATCGACCTTGGCTGCCACCAGTCGTGAGTCCGCAAAGTGCTACTTCTGCGGACTCGAGAAGCACCCCCGGAAACGCTGCCCGGCCCGACAAGCTACCTGCTCCAGCTGCGGAAAGAAGGGCCACTTCGCCAAGGCCTGTAAGTCAAAACCGTGAGCGGGATGGAGCAGCGCCGCGTGCGAGACGTGGGGGTCGCCATCTTGCCTGCCGCCATCTTCCCTGCACGCCACCATCACATGCGAGACATGGGGGCGGCCATCTTGGTCGGCGCCACCTCCCACCGCCTACGACCAACGGGTGCTCACGGGGCACCCCACCACGCCGGACCAAGACAGCGACCCCACCCTGGCTTCCGTGACCCTCGACCAAAGCGCTCCCCACCAGCTCGCAAGGTCAATGATGGACATCCTGGTGGAGGGGCACAGGACAAGCTGCCTGTTTGACACAGGCAGCACGGAGAGTTTTATCCACCCGGCCACGGTGCAGCATTGTGGACTCATGATATGGCCGGTAAGTCGGAGGGTCACCATGGCCTCCAGGTCGCATACAGCAGACACCCGGGGGGGGGGGGGTTGTGTAGCGACACTAGTGGTGCAGGGCACTGAATATCGGGACTTTGTGTTACTGGTCTTGCCTCAACTGTGTGCTCCTGTGCTGTTGGGGTTGGACTTCCAGAGCCACCTGAAAAGCGTGACAATGAAGTATGATGGGCCCCTCCTGCCAATTACTGTCATAAATCCCCTGTTTTGTAGAGGTATGTCACGTACCCTGCTACTGACCAGACACACACACCGACCCGCGCATCCCACCCAACATCATGCCAACTGCCACACTACCGACACCACTTGCGGCCTCTCCACCCTCAGGATCCCTCCCCCACCGCTGTTCGCCAACCTGACCCCCGACTGTAAACCTGTTGCAACTAAAAGCAGGAGGTACAGCGTGGGGAACAGAGCCTTCATTAAGTCGGAGGTGCAGCGGCTGCTCAGGGAGGGGGTCATTGAGACAAGCACAAGTCCTTGGAGGGCGCAGGTGGTGGTTGTTCGGAACAGAGAGAAGAATAGGATGGTCGTGGACTATAGCCAGACCATCAATAGGTTCACGCAGCTCGACGCGTACCCTCTACCCCACATCGCAGATAAGGTCAATAGATAGCACAGTACAAGGTGTACTCGACCATAGACCTAAAATCCGCTTACCATCAGCTCCCCATCCGCTGGGAGGACCGCCCTTACACTGCCTTCGAGGCAGACGGCAGGCTTTATCAATTCCTGCGCGTCCCCTTTGGTGTCACGAATGGTGTATCTGTCTTCCAGAGGGCAATGGACCGGATGGTGGACCAGTGCCAACTGAAGGCCACGTTCCCATATCTGGATAACATCACCATCTGCGGTCACGACCAGCAGGATCATGACAACAACCTCCAAAAATTTCTCCAAGCGGCCAAATCTTTCAACCTCACCTATAACAAGGACAAGTGTGTATTTGGTTCCACCCGACTTGCTATCCTTGGGTGTGTCGTGGAGAATGGAGTCATTGGCCCTGACCCCGACCGTATGCGCCCCTTGTTGGAACTCCCTCTTCCCAATACTCTCAGAGCCCTCAAAAGGTGCCTGGGCTTCTTTTCATATTACGCCCAATGGGTCTCTAACTATGCAGACAAGGCCCACCCCCTGGTCAAGTTCACCACATTCCCCCTCTCTGCCGAGGCCCATGCGGCCTTCAACCGCATAAAAGGGGACATTGCCAAAGCAGCAATGCATGCGGTGGATGAGTCCATTCCCTTCCAAGTAGAGAGTGACGCCTCCGACTTTGCGCTGGCTGCTACCCTCAACCAGGCAGGAAGACCAGTGGCGTTCTTCTCCCGTACTCTTCAAGGCCCTGGAATTCGGCACTCTGCGGTAGAGAAAGAGGCCCAGGCCATAGTGGAAGCTATAAGGCACTGGAGGCACTATCTTGCCGGCAACAGGTTCACCCTGCTAACTGACCAGCGCTCAGTCGCATTCATGTTTAATAGTCAGCAGCGGAGCAAAATCAAAAATGATAAAATTCTGAGGTGGAGAATCAAACTCTCCACCTACAACTATGACATCATGTACAGGCCTGGGAAGCTCAACGAGCCCTCCGATGCCCTATCTCAGGGAACATGCGCCAGCGCACAGATCGACCGGCTATATGCCCTACATGTAGACCTTTGCCACCCGGGAGTCACCCGGTTTTTCCACTTCGCGAAAGCCTGGAACCTGCCTTACTCCCTTGAGGAGATCAGGATGATGACCAGGGACTGCCAAGTCTGCGCAGAGTGCAAACTGCACTTCTACTGACCCGAAAAGGCACCACTCATCAAGGCCATCCACCCCTTTGAGCGACTGAGTGTTGACTTTAAGGGCCCCCTTCCCTCCATAGACCGCAATGTGTACTTTCTTAATGTAATTGACGAGTACTCGCGGTTCCCCTTCGCCATCCCCTGCCCCGACACCACTATCACGTCAGTTATAAAAGCCCTGCGCAAGCTCTTCACTCTGTTCGGATACCCATGCTATATCCACAGTGACAGAGGGTCCTTGTTTATGAGTGACGAGCTGCGCCAATACCTACTGGCTAGGGGAATTGCAACCAGTAGGACCACGAGCTAAATCCCCGGGGGAATGGACAGGTAGAGAAGGAGAATGGCACAGTCTGGAGAACCACACGCTTAGCCCTCAGGTCAAAGGGACTGCCGGTCTCCCGCTGGCAGGAGGTCCTTCCTGAGGCACTCCACTCCATCTGCTCCCTGTTATGCACAGCCACCAATGCCACCCCTCATGAGCGGCTCTTTTCTTTTCCCAGAAAATCGACCACTGGAACCACCCTACCATCTTGGCTGATGTCCCCGGGGCCAGTGCTGCTCCGGAAACATGCGAGGAGCAATAAATACTCCCCAATAGTCGAGAGGGTTCACTTACTTCATGCGAACCACCAGTATGCCTACGCGGTTTTACCTGATGGGCGGGAGGACACGGTCTCCATCCGCGACCTGGCGCCCGCAGGAGCTCCGGGCCCCTACCCTGAACACTCCGTGGTGACTATTGACCCCGTACCCACAAATGTATGTACCTACGAAACACCGTGCACCCCAAACCCTATACAGACACCACACGACACTCCCATACCGGGCGCGACGCACACGCACGAGGGATTACCGACGCCTAACGTGCTGGCACCTGAAGTCAGGCCGGAGCCAACACAACCGCCATCGCCGGTGCAATCACCGCCGGTGCTACGTAGATCACAGCGACGGACTCGACCGCCTGATAGACTTAACCTGTAAATATACTTCTTGTAAATATTGTCAGTCACTTCACCCCGCGGGACTCTTTTTTAAAAAAAAAGGAAAGGTGAATGTGGTAAACCATGTATATATGTTGTAACTCGGTTGCCTGTCTAGACACTCCCCTCTGCTGACTGCCCCTGTGGCTCTTCCCACAGAGTCCTGTATAAAGGTGTTCGCCTTGCCCCTCCCCCTCAGTCCGAGGGCAGACACTCACTGTGGAGGTCATATTGTACAGCGAATAAAAGCCTTTCAGTATTTTACCAAACCTCAGTCTTTTGGAGTAATTGAAGGTGCTTCAAGTTATAAGTAGCTTAAAACAAAAAGGGCACCTCTAACAGTGCAGTATTCAGTACTGTGCTGCAGAGTTATTCTACATTTTTGTGCTTGAGTGGGACTTGAACTACAACTTTAGGATTCTAAGGCCAGGAGTGCTAGGAAATTCATAAAGGTTATGGCAGTAAATATTCCATATAGTCCATTACTGAAACTTACCATCTTTTGCATTTTAATTTTGTCATTTGTAATTAATGATTCTGTGTACCATCTGTAAAATATTTTTTTCAATGATGCTGTGTACTGGCTGAATATGCATCTTAACCATTGTCCACTTTTCAATACATCCACTGTGATGAAAGCACATCTGATTGAATACTTCAGCAGAGGTCTGAGTTTTTATTGGATACTACTAATGTACATATTTTAACCATGTAGAATTCACATTTTTATTAAAAATAAAGTCCTAATTTAAAATATTTATTTAGAATCTTTTATTTATGGAGATACAGCATCGAATAGGCTTCTCTGGCACTTTGAGTGGCTATGCCCAGCCTCTCTCAATTTAACCCTAGCCTAATGACAGTACTATTTACAATGACCAATTAGGACCATAACATATCAGAGCAGAATTAGGCCATTTGGCCCATCAAGTCTGCTCTGCCATTTCATGGCTGATCCATTTTCCCTCTCAGTCCCAATCCCTGCCTTAAATATACATAAAGACTTGGCCACCACAGCGACCTTTCGCAGTGAATTCCACAGTTTCACCACTCTCTGGCTAAAGAAATACCTCCTCATCTCCTTTCTAAAGGACACCCCTATATTCTGAGGCTACGTCCGCTGGTCCTAGACTCTCCCACCATGGGAAACATCCACTCTAGCAATGCCTTTCACCATTCGATTGGTTACAATTAGATCACTCCCCATTCTTCTGAATTCCAGTGAGTACAGGCCCAGAGCAATCAAACACTCTTTATATTACAAACCATTCAACCCTTGAATCATTTTCGTGATCCTCCTTTGAACTCTCTCCAGTATCAGCACATCCTTTCTAAAATAAGAGGCCCAAAACTGCTCACAAGGCTCCAAATGAGACCTCACCAGCGCTTGATAAAGTCTCAGCATTACATCCTTGCTTTTATATTCTCGTCCTCTTGAAATGAATGCTAACATTGTATTTGCCTTCCTTACCACGGACTCAACCTGCAAATTAACTTTTAGGGAATCCTGCACAAGGACTTCCAAATCTCTTTGCACCTCAGGGTTTTGAATTTTTTTTCCATTTAGTAAATAGTTTATTTCTTCTACCAAAGTTCACTTCACGATACTGTAACTTCTTTGAGCTTTCTCCTACTCTAAGTTCTTCTGTAGCCTCTCTACTTCCTCAAAATGACCTGCCACTCCACCTGTCTTTGTATCGTTCACAAACATTGCAACAGAACCGTCAATTCCATCATTGATATATAATGTAAAAAAAAAATGGTCCCAACACAGACCCCTGGGGAACACCACTGGTCACTGTCAGTCAGAAAGGGGTCAATCAGCAACTAATTTATCCATGCTAGAATCTTTCCTGTAATACCATGGGCTCTTAGGAGCCTCATGTATGGTATCTTATCAAAGCCCTTCTGAAATTCCAAATTAGTAGTATCTACCAATTCTCCTTTGTCTATCCTGCTTGCTATTTCTTCAGAGGATTTCAATAGATTTGTCAGGCAAGAATTTCCCTTGACTACGGCCTATGTTGCTAGAATGTGGAACAGCATAGGATATGTGAGTCAGCGAGTCAGGCAGCATCTATGGAAGAATATAAACAGTTAACATTTCAGGCCGAGTCCCTACATCTGATCCAGTTCTATTTTCTGCTCTCTCTGAAGTAGGTTATTAATTTAGTGCCAAAACAGGAACTGCTCAATGCAGTGACCCAGTGATTTATGAGAATTTAATCCTGCTTTATTCGGAATTTTTCAGCCAGTGTTTTGAAACATACTGATCTAGAATCAAAGGTGAAAAGTCTGTAGTTAAACCGCTGTTCCGTTCTGTTTCTCAGACAACCTAAAGGAACCATAATTTTTAGATAGTTGAAACTGCCTAGTGAGTGCTCAGATGATTTGATACCTGCAGCAAATCTAATGTTGTTCATATTATTTCTTCAGTTTCAGTCCCACTTGCTACTTAAACAAAACAGAAGAATTCATTTGTGATCAGTGCCAGCCAGCCTACACAGGATCCAGATGTGACAGGTAGGAATGTGAAGATTTGTGAATGACTATTTTCGAAAAGTGAGATTAAGCCTGAGCCGGGAGCTCTGAGAAAGAAGTGAAAGGAACAATTCTGTCAATGCCAGCAAGGAACAATGAGTGCTCCACAGTGATTAAAAAAAGGTTAAGCACAAGGGCAAGATCGTAGCAGATAGAGCACAATATGCAAAATAATGAGTTCATTACTTTAGTAGAAAGAATGCAAAGTCAAAAAAGGGATAGATTTTTCAGGGAATAATGGTAGTTCCATTTGTAATCACAGTAACTTCCCATGGAGGCCCCAGCATATTCTGGAGTCTGCAAATGTATGCATGAATATGGGAGTCTGGAACATGCTGGGAGCTGTTTACATATTGTATGTCAACACTGCATCCAGCTTGAAGGACCTTCCTAACACTTATGTCAGGGAATATGTTTGGACAATTTTGCTGTAGAATAATTGTAAAGAAGTAAAGTTGATGTCAATATTGTTAGCTTCTTTCAAATGTTTGTGTATTTGAACACTTTGAAGAGCAAATAACTATTAGATTTCTACAACTATTTTTTCAAAATGTTTTAAATGCTTCATTTTAAAAATAAATTTAATAGCAGGTTTGGAATATTTGTGAATATTTCTCAATTTGAGAAAATTGATAGCTTGTGACATCCTTGACAGCTGGCTAAGATGGGAGGAGTGTTTTGGCTGACTGCCAAATTACTTTCTACAGTTTTGTCGGTGAATCCTGTACAACTGCCCAATGAAACAAATTTATTTGGAGTGGTGCTGGTCTTTCCTCCTGAATTTCATTTCCTAGCATCTCTTCACTGCACAGAGTAAAGGCCAATGTTTATTGGGCCAGCAGTGAACAGGAACAGCTTGCTGTTGGCTGAAAGTACTTGGCCCTTACATTTCAGATAATAGGAAAGTTTTGTATGTTGGTATTCAATAGTGTGCCGTGTTCACACAATGAAGAAGCTGCATGTGCCAAACAAGGAGAAAGTGAAATAGGACATGGACCTTTATTGTAATGAACTGAAATGGTGAAGTAACAAAGTCATACAGAGATTGTGCAGGAGGAGTTCAGTGGGACCTCATGGCCAGATTTGGTCTCTGTACGAAAACAAGGCTATATCCCAACTGCCTTGTTCACGGGAATGAAAGCATTGACCTTTGGAGAGAGATCCAGTAAGACTGATGGAGAGAGAGATAGAGTAAGACGTGTGTAGACAGTGGAGTTCAGAAAGATGAAAGTGAACTCACTGAAGCCTGCAAGATAAAAGGTTCTCAAACTAAATGCTGAGGCGCTGTTTCCTCTTGCTGGCAAGCTTATTATCAGAAGACAGAGTTTCAAGATAACAGATCAGACTTTAGGACTGAGAATAAGAAAATATTCTTCATACAGACAATTATAATATTTTACATTTTTTTTCCACGGAGGAATAGGGATATCCAGATGCTGAGTCTGTTCAAAGTCAGGATTGTCAAACCTTTGCAATCTACTGAAAATGGGTTATGGGCATCGAGTGAGTGTGTAGGGAATTAGCCATCACCTTATTGGATGTATAGCAGGCATCACAAACAGCATAGCTAGTTCTTAGTTCTACTCCTGCTGAGGCCCTCATGGAACATCAGAAACCCTGACCTGTCCTGTACTATGACACACATCATACCAGTAGCTGTAGTCGAGGGGTAATTCTTGAGTTAGTAAAGCATCAATGCTCTGGCCACATTTGACCTGTAACCTGCTTTGGCATTTGCATCCATTTCAGTTTTGCGAAGAAATTGTTTGTTCAGGCAGGAGGAACACACAGAAAACAAATGTCCATTTTATCGAAATGCTTTTGTAATTTGGGGATAGACAGCTTCATCCACGCTTTTACATTACTAAAAACAAATCTGCACATCATCTTTTAAGAGAAGTGATCACTGTTCGTGAGCACTCTATTAAGTAATAGAATTATACACTCACCTGGTCAGAGACGGCCCTGAGAAGGGCCTGTTCATATCTGTTCATGGACAAAGCATTAAGCCAAACATCACTTGGCAACAGAGGCAGAAATGAAGTGATTATGAGATCCTTCTGGCTCAACTACCTAATTTTGGATGTTTCCTTAAGTTTCAAAACTCCTATTCTTTTTGTGATTTCATAGCAGCAAGTACAGCTGTCCAAATAAAAGCAATACTTGTACGTTTTAGACAAAACTTTTTAACATGAATACACTCAGCATTTCAGTGTATGGAAGAACTTTAGGCTGGCCGATGTAGGAGGAGTTAGCTCCTAAAAGGTCCAGGAAAATTCATGGTGAATCATGTTAAATGATGAATCCTTCTGCATAGGTGTGCTGATGGTTACTATGGAAACCCAACAACACCTGGGCTGTCCTGTGAGCCATGTGACTGCAACAACAACATTGACCGTTCCGATCCTGGAAATTGTGACCCCCTGACAGGGGAATGTCTGAGGTGTATCAGGAATACCGCAGGCACACAGTGTGAGCGATGTGCGGACGGATACTATGGAGACGCAGTGATTGCAAAGAACTGTAGCTGTAAGTACAAAGTAAGATATGGAACAGAGAAGGATCAAAGAGTTTCAATAGTCATTCAATTTTAATGTGAAGCTTGAAAACTGTTCAGCTACACACAATTGAAAATGTGGAATATCCAATTTACAAACGTTAGGTGGGAGATTCATGTGGAGCATCAAAACCAGCTACCCAAGGGTTCCACTTCAGGTCTTCAGTGAGGGGGTCTGTTTCTGATAGGGTATTGTTGCTTAAATTAGCCCAGGTTGGTTTTAGACAGAAATGTCGAAATGTAGGCCTTAACCAGGCAGTAAATTTATTACAAATTGGACAATTTACAAATAAGTTGCTGTACAAGACTTTGGTTAGGTCACACTTGGACTATTGTGTGCACTCCTGGCCACCACACTGTAGAAGAGAGGAAGTAGTGTTAGAATGAGTGCAGAAGAGACTTGCCAACATTTCACCTGGATGGAGGGCTTTACTTCCAAGGAGTGATTGGATTGACAAGATATTTCACACTGTAATAGGGGTGACTTTATAAAGGTCTATAAGACTGTGAGAGGCGTGGGTGGTGTAGGTAGCCAAGGGTAGAGGAGCCTCGAGTCCAGAGAATTTAGGTGTAAGGGGAGAGGGGCAATATGTAATGGAAATGTGAGGGGCAAGTTTTTCACACAAAGGATTGTGGCTATATGGAATATCCTCCCAGAGGAAGTGGGGAAGTTTTTATTTTATTCATATTTGTGAACGTAGGGAAGGCCAGCATTTCTCACCCATCCATATTTGCCCCTCAGAAGAGGGTGGTGCACTATCATTTTGAATTACTACAGTGCTTCTGGTGAGGGGCTTCCCACAGAATTGTTGGATTGAGGACGCTGGGAGCAATATAGCGAAAATGTCACTGCAAAAGGAAACAAAGTTAATGAGTAGTGAACTACTCACACTGAAGGAAGCAGGAGGGCAGAATGTTCATGACCAGACAAACAACAGCAGTGGAAATACTTGTCGTTGATCACCAAGGCATTTGCAGGTGAATTCCCTTTGACCTCAGTGAAGCCAAATATCAGGAAATTGGTTGCACTAGCAGCTAATTCTTAACTTTATTGATGGTTGAAGTTAAACTTCAGCATGAACCCAGCAGATAATTTGTTCAAACTATAATGAAATACAGCAGGTATTAGATTCTGGTGTATGTAGGAGAATGTTAGAAAAACACCGCAGTCAGGCGGCATTGGAGGAGAGAGTAAAACAGAGACTATATTCACAGACGTACACTTGTGATTACCTGGCATTTTCAAATTGCAGTCCTTTGTAGTGTCTGCTTTTCCAAAGCAGCGAAACCCAACCATGTTAAGTGTTGATTCCATCAGTGTAAGTCAAGTCAATTGGTTCTGGACCTTCTACAGGTCAACTTAGACTTTTCATTAACCATTATCCTTGAACCATTTTAAAACAGGTACCCAGTTTGGGAAAGAGTGAGAGAGAACAGAAGCGAAGGTCAATGGTGCAAGGGTGGAGGGCAGTAATAGGTACATGGCAGAGGGGGGTTGAAGTTTCCTGGGGTCATTTCACTGGTGAGTAATTGAATTAAGTTGGCCACTTGCATGGTTCTTGGAGAGGGGAAGGGGAATGTGCTATGGCCAGCTGGGACTACAAAACTATGCATGGGACATGCCAATGTTGACAGTGCCCCCAATGCAACAGATAGTCACAATTTTACTCATCAGAGCATTTTCCAGAGTTCACTGTAGGCCAGGAGTGAAGGCTCACCATATTGCATACATTGACTGAATGTGGCATGAAAATAAAGCGTAGCCAGATTATCATCTGCCTTAATACAAGCAGAAAGCCCTCTTTATGGATATACATTCCTCCCCCCCCCCGGCCGTCAACTCCAGCAGCTACAGGGTATTGCACAGTAAATCACATAATTTACCTCATGCCCATTGGTAGCCTAACCTCATTTATCATTTAATGTGCAGCCCAGTAACAATAGAGATATCTACACAATGATCTGTCACCTCAGCTAATTGGCAGACTGATTCCATAAAGGAGTTTGTACCTTAGCTTTAGCACAACTATCTAGTAGTACACAATTTACAAGCCGTCTCCTAGTTACAGACACCAATACAAGCTCTCATTATTAAATTGAAAAGTCTGAGTACCTACCTACATTTGTTCCTATGGATGGCAGAACTCTTATTTATTTCTTTCTCTCTCTCTCTGTCTCTGTCTCTCTCTCGCTCGCTCTCTCTCTCTCTCTCTCTCTCTCTTCACTTCTAGCAATCGTTCTTTCTTATCAGACATATGTGCTGTTTTATGCCATTCACTACAACACGATGGAGGTATGGCTACCATATTGAGTGCTTTTTATGTATTTTCCAACTTAAGGACAAAATCAAATTCAGGTTGTCTGTGAAAACACCCCATCCATTACCTGTGGTTGACATATATACAGAACTTTACAGCCCAGTAACAAGCCATTTGTGCTGGCCTGTCTGGGCCTGTGTTTAACATCCTGTACATTACTCTTACTTCAACCTATGCGCACTTTCCCATCTCTTTCCTCCTTCCTCTATTACCCGGTTTCGTTTATGTTGCTTAACTGATTAAAGTGCCTGGATTTTATGTCTAGCTGTGGGAGGCGAGCTTGCAACTGAGCAGCTTGTACATTGTTGCTGAGTGCCTTTTCTGAAAATACTCAACTCCCACTTGTATATCTATGCATGAAATGACCTTTCTTTGGCAATGCTCTTGTGGTGTTTCAGGTTCAGCTGAACTGCTCCCAGCTCAACAAGCTCGACGACTTTAGAGTGAAAGGTGAAATATTTAAGGGAACGTCAAGGGAAGTTGTTCACTCGGAGTGTAGTGAGGCAGATAAACAGGTCGGCATGGACTAGATGGGCCAAAGGGCCTGTTCCCGTGCTGTAGTGTTTTATGATTCCTGTTCTGAGTTCCAATATTTGTATTGCATTTGGGCCTCAATGGCCATCTTGAATTCTAATTGAACTTGGGACTCCTTTCAGTGAAACTATCCAGGATTAAGGCCAAACAACAGTGATGCTCTAGTAGTGGAATTCCAAGTCATGATGGTCTGTGAGTTGGAAAGGAACCTGAACATTTCTATGTGCTAGTGAAGCTTGTCATCAGTTATAGAAGTCAGGTTTGTGGGTTTGGGAGGACTACCAAAGATCTTGGCCAAATCTTACATCAACCTGTGAAATGACATCCATTGCACTTCCTGGCAAATCTTTGTGCAAGTTTGTTTTGGCTCCACTTTCCAATTTTATTTGATCCAGTGTGAAAGAAAGTACTGAAAAGTAGACCATACGCCAACTCAAATCCATTGATTTTCCATTACAGAGACAGGGTTGTTCAGCATTTTATAATGGCTGCCTTGCATTTCTTCTTTTTCCTATTTCCACTCTGCAATAATTATTTCAAAACAAATCTGTAGACCATTCTCAAATAGAATTCAGTAGCGAATGGGATAGTTTTGGAAAAATTTAAAAACTTAATCTTGTTCAGTCGGTGCTCTAGGAGAGATCTTCTGTGCTGAGGTAAAAAGGAGGATGTGGTAAAGTTGTCATTTTCAACAGATTTGAAGATTGAAAGATAAACCATTAGACCGACTCTAATCAAAATACTAAGCCCAGACTCACTCGCTGTCAAGGTGTAGAGCATTTTGTCTGAGGAATAATGACTATTTGACAACTAGCTTGTAGAAGCGTACTGACTGAAGAGAATCAGTGGCCTGTTAGACTGATGTATCTGTGAGGATTTATAGGAATAAAATTGGATTGAATGCTCCACAAAAATTTTGTCAATGTCCCTGTTCAAATAGCCTGTTGACATGCAGTGCCATCTACAGGCAAAAGTAACAAACTATAAACAGGAGATTCTGCAGATGCTGGAAATCTTGAGCAACACAGAATGCTGGAGAAACTCTGCAAGTCAGGCAGCACTTACAGAGGGGAATAAACAGTCAAAGTTTCAGGCCTGCCTGATGCTGCCTATCTTGCTGAGTTCCTCCAGCATTTTGTGTGTGTTGCTCAATATTTCCAGCATCTGCAGAATCTCTTGTGCCCGGGTATATTTCCAGATTTCAGCAGTAAATGGTGGCAGTTGCAAGTTCATACGGTTCATAAGACCATAATACATACAAGCAGTATTAGACCATTTGGCCCATCAATTCTGCTCCACCATTCCATCATGGCTGATTTACTATCCCTTTGAAATCCATCTTCCTGCTTTCTCCCAGTATCCTTTGACACTGACTAATCAAGAACCTATCAACCTGTATTTTAAATATACTTAATGGCTTGGTCTCCACAGCTGACCGTGGCAATGAATTCCACAGATTCACTACCCTCTTACTGAAGAAATTCCTCCTTATCTCTGTCCTAGGTGGACTTCTTTCTAGCCTGAGGTTGTGCTCTCTGATCTGAAACTCACCACTATAAGAAGCATCCTCCACTCTATCAGACCTTTCAACATTTGATAGGTTTCAGTGAGATCCCCCTCATTCTTCTAAACTCCAATGAGTACAGGCCCAGAGCCATCAAACTGTCCTCATAGGTTAAACCTTTGATTCCTGGAATCATTCTTGTGAACCTCCTTTGGACTCTCTCCAATGCCAGCACACCTTTTCTTAGATAAGGGAGCTAATACTGCACACCCAATACTCCAAATGCTGTCTCACCAATGCCTTCTAAAGCCTCAGCATTACATCCTTCCCTTTATATTCTAGTCCTCTCAAAATGAATGCTAACATTGCATTTGGCTTCCTTACTGCCGACTCAACCTGCAAGTTAACCTTCAGTGAATCGCGCCAAGGACTCCCAAGCCAATTAGCACTTTAGAATTTTCTCCCCGATTTAGAAAATATCCATGCCTTTATTCCGTTGACCAAAGTGAATGACTATACATCCCCTACACTATATTCCACCTGTCACTCCTTTGGCTGTTTTCCTGCAATCTGCCCAAGTTCTCCTGCAGACTCCCTGCTTCCTCAACACTACCTGCTGCTCTACCTATAAACATATCATCACAAAGCCATCAATTCCATCACCGAAATCATTGATATATAACTTGAAAGGATGCTGTCCCAAATTTGACCCCTGCGGATCACCATTGGTAAGAATACAAAAGACATTCATTAACGAAGGAGGTACACCTTATGCAGCCTTGAGATTTGTCTCCATACAGGCAGCCACAAAACAAAGACACCTGATAGAACCCATTAAAAAAGACAGTCAAACATCCAATGTGCAGGAAAAAAAACAATCATGCAAACAATAAAAGTGAGCAATTGCCATTCAGGACTGAAAGTCCACAGCCAAGAAGGCAGTCACAGCTGTTTCAAGGGCCAGTCAGTTGCAGGCCATGGCCTCATTTCAATGCAGAGATGAGTAAACCCCATGGAGCAGCGAGCTGAACACCAGTCCATCACTCGGTTCCGTCCCCAACACCCTGATCTTTCCAATCTAGCCCCGCGGTTAAATCGGGCAAACCTCAGGTCATCCTCACTCTCAGATGTGGGCCGGGTTCAGCATGTTCCCTGTTGCCTCACTCTCAGGCCATGACCCCACTCCCTCAACTCTGCCTCGTCTCTGTCCTGCCACTTTGAATCACCTCCAAGTCCGTTCTAGCAGCCAAGCATTGACTGGTTCCCTGCTCTTCAGCCTGGGTCTCATCCCATCACAGGCCCTTAATTTCCTTTCTTCTGCCTCCCTCCCTTCTTAAGGAGTGCAGTGACATTTTCAATTTTACAGACCTCCGGCATCACTCCAGAATCTAGTGGCTCTTTAAAGATCATTACTAATCTCCTTTGAATCTGTTCAAAGGTTCATTTATTTTCAAACTATACAACTTGAAGTTCTTCTCAGGGTAGCCACGAAACCAAGAAAGAAAAGAGAGACAGCACGATCATCAACCCCCGAAATGCCCGCTCCCCCAACAAAAAAATGAACAAGATTGAACAGGCACATCAGCCCTCCCCCCAAGTGCCTTCTACCACACAAAAAAAACAAGTAAAAGGGAACTTTGTACTTTGAATCTTAATACCTCCTTAGTCTCTTCAGTTACATCTTTTAGAAGCCTGTGATGTAGTCCATCTGCTCCAGACCTTTCATCTTCTCCATAGCACTCACTTCTGCCCCCTGAAACTCTCACATTTCTGGCATACTGCTAGTGCCTCTCATAGTGAAGACTGGTGCAAAATACTTACAAAGTTTCTCCTCCATTTTTTGGTTCTCCCATTATTACTTCTCTAGTGTCATTTTCCAGCAGTCCGATATCCACTCGTGACTCTCTTTTACTCTTTATATATTTGAAAAACTTTTGGCATCCTCTTTTATATTATTGGCTAGCCTACCTTCATATTTCATCTTTTCTTTCCTGATAGCTTTTTAATTGCCTTCTGTTGGTTTTGAAAAGCTTCCCAACCCTCTAACTTCCCACTAATTTTTGCTGTAATATATGCCCTCTGTTTTGCATTTATGCTGTCTTTCACTTCCCTTGTCGGCTATGGTTGCCTCATTCTCCCTTTAGAATACTTCTGCATCTATGTGAGGTACCTCTCCAGGTTGACCCCTGAAACTCCTGCCATTGCTACTCTGCTGTCATCCTGCTAGTGTCCCCTTCTAATCAATTTTGGCCAGCTCTTCTCATGCCTCTGTAATTCCTTTTACTCTACTATAATACTGATACATCTCAACTATATACGCAGTATACATAATTATAGTCACTGCCTCCTAAGAGTTCTTTTACCTTCAGCTCTCTAATTAAATTTGGTTCAGTACACAACACCCAATCCAGAATTGCCTTTCCCCTAGTGGACTCAACTACAAGCTGCTCTTAAGAGCCATCTCATAGGCATTCTACAAATTCCCTCTGTTGGGATCCAGCACCAACCTGATTTTCTTAATCTACCTGCATATTGAAATCCCCCGTCACTATCATAACATTGATGTGCATTTTCTATCTCACATTGTAATTTGTATCCCACATCCTGTCTATTATTTGGAGGGCTTTATACAACTTGCACTTTCTTAACTCTGCCCACAAGGATTCTACATTTTCTGATTCTATGTCACCTCTTTCTAAGGAAGGGATTCCTTTTTTAACTCCATCTCCTCAGCCTACCTGCCTGTCCTTTTGATACAAGGTGTATCCTTGGAGATTTAGGTTCCAACTATGATCATCTTTCAGCCACGACTCAGTGATGCCCGCAACGTCATACCAGCCAATCTCTAACTGAGCTGCAAGATTATCTACCTTATTATGTTTATTGGATATATTCAAATATAACAGCTTCAGCCTTGTTCATCACCCGTTTCGATTTTGCCCTCATATTACACTGCTTGCAATTTTGCCCTATTAGCTGAATGTCCTTCCTCACAGTCTCACTACATGCTGTATCTACTTGTATGCGGACTGTCCCATCCTCAGCTCTATCATTTTGGTTCCTATCCCGTGCCAAATGAGTTTAAACCCTCTCCAGCAGCCCTAGCAAACCTGCCCACAACATTGTTGGTCCCCCTCAGGTTCAGGTGTAACCCATCCTTTTTGTGCAGGTCATACCTTGCCCAGAAAAGATCCCAATGATCCATAAATTTGAAACCCTGTGCCCTGCACCAGTTGCTCAGCTATGCGTTCATCTGACAAATTATTCTATTCCTACCCTCACTGGCATGTGGCATAGGCAGCAATCCAAAGATTACTACTCTGGAGGACCTGCTTTTCAGTTTTCTGTCTAACTCTCTACATCCTCTTTACGGGACATCCTCCAATTTCCTACCTACGTCATTGGTACCTCTATGTACTACGACTTCTGTCTGTTTACCCTCCCCCTTTAGAATGCTGTGGACCTGGTACAAAACATTCAGGACCCTGGCACCTGGGAGGCAACATACCATCTGGGTGTCTTCATCACACCTACAATATTGTCTGTCTGCTTCCCAGACTGTGGAGGAATCCCCTATTATTTCTGCACTCCTCTTCTCCCTTCCCTTCTGAGCCACAGAGCCAGACTCACTGCCAGAGACCTGGTTGCTGCAACTTCTCCCCGCTAGGTCATCCCTCCCCCCCCCCAACAATATCCAAAGCGGTGTATTATTGTTGAGGGGAATGTCAGTGGGGCACTGTGCACTGGCTGCCTATTCCCTTTCCATATCCCTGTACCTGTCTCTTACCTCCCTGTAGCTCCTATCTATCACCTCCTCATTGTCCCATATGAGCTGAAGGTCATCAGGCTGCAGCTCCACTTCCTAAACATGATCTCTTAAGGCACTGCAGCTCGGTGCACTTTGTGCACGTGTAGCTATCGGAGACTGGAGGTCTCACATCTCACATAAGGAAAATAACTCTGGACCCATTATCAGTGCATTAGCTATATACTAACAGAATAAAACACTTTCTGGTAGCTTATTTAGAACCTCTTGCTTAAGCCTTTTGAGCCAAAGCTGTACCACTATATCACTGCTCTACTCTAAAAATGGCCGCTCTTCTTACACCTCCTTTCTCAGTCCTGATGAGACTTGTATTTTTCAAATGGCTCCTGCCCTGCAAGATGTCGGTTTTTCACTCGCCGTTTAAACAATAATTCACTCCCGACGAGACTTGCAGTTTTCAAATGGCTCCAGCCCTGCACGATGTTGCTCTCACCCTCACTACTTGAAACAATGACTCGCGTTGCAATTTTCAATAGTTCCCGCTCTCCAAGATGTCACTCGTTCACTCAGTACTTTAAACAGTGACTCACTCCCGGCAAAACTTTTAGTTTTCAAATGGCTCCCACCCTGCAAGATGTCACCCAGACAGCCAGCAACTGTGGAGGGGAATACACAGTCAAAGATTCAGGCCAAGACTGGAAAGCAAGAGCTCAGAAGGCAGAATAAAAAGGTGGGGGGAGGGAAGGAGTACAAGCTGTCAGGTGATAGGTGAGACCAGGTGAGGAGGAAGGTTGGTGAGTGGGGGAGTGGGAATGAAGTAAGAAGCTGGGAGGGATGAAGGGCTGAAGAGGAAGTAATCAACACTTAGAGGGAGGGGAAAGCAGCAAACTAAAGAAACTCTTTCCTGAGATCAGATCAGGCGCTAGGTTACAGACTTACCCTTTGTATTTCAGCTTGTGACTGCAATATGAATGGTTCGTATAGTGAGGTGTGTGACTTCACATCTGGTCGTTGCCAATGCAAGTCCAACGTTCTGGGGCAGAAGTGTGACAAGTGTACGGTGCGTATTTATAATTGGATTAGCGTTTACTGTTAACAATTATTCATGTCATAATTAAATAGAAATACAACTGTGTGGAAGTTTATCCCAGCTTCACGATGCTTGACCAATGGAACCGAAGTTCAATACACAATACGTTTAGCAGAGGCAATTGAGAACGAACTTCTACCCACAGAGTTTAATGTAGAAATTACAGAGATGTGCAGCAGAGGATGTCCTCAACCTGTCCACACCAGCCAAATGTGGGGGTATGTAGGTAGTTCATTTCCCATCACTTGCTTCACAAACTTGTAAGGTAATGTCACGTGCAGTGGTTAGTGCTGGTCTAGGGACATTTTGAATTCAGTTGAAGTTTCTGCCTCCTACACACAGTGAATGAGTTCCAGATCATTACAACCCTTTGGTGAAAAGAAAATCCTTAAATCTGCCAATTAACAAAACTGGGTACTTTAAATCAGCCTATGTATCTCTTTAGTCACACATACTAAACAACAACTGGAATGTGCAAGACTCACACTTACCAAACCTTTAACTCTATTAGGTGGCAGAATGCAAAGTTTAAATCCAGACTTTTAACACAAAATAATACCTCTGTTGTTCAAATAAAAAGCAGATCACTGAATCCTTACATCACAACAAAAGCACCTAATTCATTTTATACTTTGTAGCCTGGAAGATCTGTTGAAAGATCTTAACAGCCCATTTAGGTTTGTATTTCTTTTTAAAGTTCTAACAGGGGAACTGATCTGACTTAATAATTAGGCATTTTGATATGGCTTCAAGTGAGACTCATTATGCCTCATTCTACGGCTTTTATTCATGTGAAGTATTCAAGTTCAAGAAAAGCAAACGATAGCTCACAGAGGCTTCTTGGTTATAAATTTATTGAACAATTTAGATGTCACAGAAGCTGAAAGCAAAGCATCATATTTACATGGCAGTTAGTCAGGCCCAGTATAGTATTTGCCAATCATTCTCATATGGCAATTGTTTCCACATTGTATAAAGTAGGAGAGTTTGTGCGTTTTAGCCTTAGCTTTTTTTTGGTCTTTGTCAGGATGGATGAGTGTTGGGTGAAGGGCTACTCCTCCCAATAACTTGTCAAAGGTTGATCTTGTGAATAAAAAAATTTCACATATAAAAACCTTCAAAAGCAAAATTGCAACTTGGGCTGATGGGACACAATATAACTTGACAGTTTTCCGCAAGGTGGGCTCCCAGTTACAGTTACCGAATGCCAATGATTCTCAAGGGAAGTGATATTTTTCCATATGAAGGCAGGGCAGTTCTGGAAACACATGGCTGGTCTAACTTCAACTCTACTTTCCTGATGCCTGATCTCCTAAATCATCTATTCACTATCTCGACCTCCATCACTGGAGTTTAGAAGAATGAAGAGGGATCTCATTGATCCAATGAATATTGAAAGGTGTTATATAGATAGAGTGGACATGGAGCAGATAAGACCATAAGATATAGGAGAAAAACTTGGCTATTCAGCACATTGAGTCTGCTCCATGATTCCATCATGGCTGATGGCCTTTGATGCCCTGAACCATCAGGAAACTTACCAATTTTCGCTTTAAGTATGCCCACGATATTTGTCTCCACAGCGGTCTGTGGCAGAGCATTCCACTGACTAAAAAAAAGTTCTTCTTTACCCCTGTTCTAAAGGGTCACCCCTCAATTTTAAGGCTGTGCCCTCTAGTGCTGGATACCTCCACCATAGAAAACATCCTTTCCACATTTACCTTATCTAGCGTTTTCAACATTTAGTAGGTCTCAATGAGATCCCCTCGCATTCTTCTAAATTCCAGTGAGTACAGGCCTAAGCGCCAAATAATCCTCATATGTTAACTCCTTCATTCCCGGAATCATCGTTGTGAACTTCCTCTGGACTCTCTCCAATGACTATACAGGTTTCCCCCGCCATCCGAAGGTGGAGTGTTCCTGTGAAACGGTTCGTAAGCCAGAAGGTCGTAAAGCGAAGAAGCAATTACCATTTACTTATATGGGAAAAATTTGTGAGCGTTCACAGGCCCAAAAATAACCTACCAAGTCATGCCAAATAACACATAAGACCTAAAATAACAGTAACATATAGTAAAAGCAGGAATGATAAGATAAATACACAGCCTATATAAAGTAGAAATACTTCTCTACAATCATTGCCGCACTGTTCTCCATAGCGAAAATCTCACGCAAGCACTCTCGGCAGAAGCACGGCGCAAGTGCTCTCCAGTAATCTTTAAGCTATGGAGCTGCCAAATCATACCAAATAACACATAAAAATACACAGCCTATATAAAGTAGGAATAATGTATGTACAGTGTAGTATCACTTACGGGAATCGGGAAGACATCGAGCACACTGATGATGGTGTGTTAGACTGAGTCGTCAGAGGTTGGGGTGGTGCAGTGGCCTCCACCCTCCGGGCAACGAATCGATACCGATCTGCGAAGCAGGCAGGGGTACAGCGGTAGCCGGGATACACCCAGCACATCTTTAAGAAAAAAGCCAAAATAAACAAGCTAATTAATTAGGTGCCGCGTGGCACGTAAATGTCCGCCCAGATCAGAGGCGACGCAATGGGCAATTGCCTCTGATCTGGGCCGACATTTACGTGCCAGGCGGCACCTAATTAACTAGTTTGTTTATTTCGGCTTTTTTCTTAAAGATGTGTTGGGTGCCTCCCGGCTACCGCTGCATTCTCCATGAATCGGTATCTGTCCGCGACCTGGGGGTTGGGATGGTGGGACACTGGGGTGTCATCTCATCATCGTCTGTTTCCATCAGGGAGGCAGGTCATCTTCTTCTATGTCTGTCTGCCTCGATGTCAAAGGTCGAGGTTCGTTGTCTGCTGTGGCTGATGTGGAAGGCTGGCTTGACTGCTGAGGCTTGCGCATTTTTCTATCATACAGTTCTTTGTAAGCACTCAAACCATCTTGCAAATATGCCCTAAACCGACGTACCCTTTCAAAATTAAAGTCGTACTTTTCTGCAATCATTTCAGCGAAAATCTCACGCAGTTGCTTCACGTTCAGTTCCTGGACGACGTCACCTTCGGTCTGTTCGCTACTGCATTTGGTTTCGATTGTTATCCTTTCCTCTTCCAATTGCTTCAGCTCTTCATCTATCAGTTCTTGGTCATGGGATGCCAAAACCTCTTCAGCATCATCTTCGTCAACTTCCACAAGCCAAACTCACTTTGTCCTTACTTATCGAAAAGCTTAATTATGTCTAGTTTTACACTAAGTGTAACACCCTTACGAGGTCTTTTAGGCTTTTCCGATGCCTTAGAACTCATCTTGTTAAAGGCTCCTCACAGGCACGTGTTTAAGCACTGCCAGCTAGAATGCCATTCTGAATCTGGGGGAGAGCAGCTGCTTGGGGCGCGTGCTACTTTTTTCGCGCGCTGCCTTTTATCTCGCACTGCTTTTTTCGTAACAGTGAAAACACCTTCTGTTAGCAAAAACAGGGAACTAATGTAGGTCTTTCGTAACAGTGAGGTTTCGTAAAGCGAATGTTCGAAAAGCAGGGGACACCTGTATATCGTTTCTAAGACATGGGGCCCAGAACTGTTGACAACATTTAAGTGTGGCCTGACTAGTGTCTTGTAAAGCACCTGTATTATCTCCTTGTTTTTATATTCTACTCCCCTTGAAATTAATGCCAATTTTGCATTTGCCTTCTTTACCACAGATCCAAACTGTAAATTAACCTTTTGGGAGTCTTGCACAAGGACTCCTAAGTCCCTTTGTGCCTCTGATGTTTGAATTTTCTTCCCATTTATATAATAGTCTGCACTTTTGTTCCTTTTACCATTTCCCAACACTGTATTCCATCTGCCACTTCTTTGCCCATTCTTCCAATTAGTGTAAGTCCTTCTGCAATCGCATTGCTTCCTCAGCACTACCTACTCCTCCACCTATCTTCATATCATCTGCAAACTTTGCCACAAAGCCTTCAATTCCATTATCCAGATCATTGGAAAACAATGTGAAAAGTAGCGATCCCAATACTGACCCCCGAGGAACACCACTAGTCACAGGCAGCCAACCAGAAAAGGCTCCTTTTATTCCCACTCACTGCCTCCTGCCCGTCTGTCTATCCATGCCAGTATCTTTCCTGTAATGTCATGGGATTTTATATCATTAAGCAGCCTCATGTGTGGCACCTTATCAAATACCTTCTGAAAATCCAAGGAAATGAAATCCAGTTCCTCTCCTTTGTCCACCGTGCTTGTTACTTCCTCAAAGAACTCTTAGCAGATTTGTCAGGCAGGAATTCCCTTTACAGAAGCCACGCTGACATTGACTTTGACAGCTGCTTCCATTTGTGGGAGAGTCTAGGACCAGAGGGCACAGCTTAAGAATAGGAGGATGTCCTTTTAGAACAGGGACGTGGCGGAATTGCTTCAGGTACAAGGTGGAAATTCATTGCTACGGACGGCTGTGGAGGTCAAGTCATTGGGCATATTTAAAGTGGATGTTAATAGGTTCTTGATTAGTACAGGCTTCAAAGGTTACAGGGAGAAGGGGGTTGAGAGGGAAAGTAAATGAATGGCCTGATTCTGCTCCTATATCTTACGATTTACACTGGGCAGTTTCAGAGTTCATTATTTATTGAGTTTGCTGAGGTCATTCAGTGCATTAACTTGTAGCTTGTTGAACTAATGATGGAAGTTCAAAAACATCATCCAATTTACAAACTGCGAACAATATGTTCAGATTTTTCCAAAAAAAGACATCTGGTCTGTCAACCATTTAAATTTAATTACATGTAAGTTTGCCTGTAGTGGTTGGCTACATGTTCCATTGAGTATCTATGACAACATGTTTGGCTACATGTTCCTATGAGTGCCTATTTGCTTAGTATTAGTATTGAAATGTTACCATAAGACACAGGAGCAGAATTCACCATTTACACCATTTAGCCCATTGAATCTGTTCCACCATTCCATCATAGAAACATAGAAAACATAGAAAATAGGTGCAGGAGTAGACGATTCGGCCCTTCGAGCCTGCACCGCTACTTATTATGATCATGGCTGATCATCAACTCAGAACCCTGCACCAGCCTTCCCTCCATACCCTCTGATCCCCCTAGCCACAAGGGCCATATCTAACTCCCTCTTAAATATAGCCAATGAACTGGCCTCGACTGTTTCCTGGCTCGTTAATTATCCTGCTCATCCCCGATCTCTGCCTTCTGCCTGTACCCTTTGATACACTGTAATCAGGGACCTATCAAACTCTGCTTTAACTATACTTAATGACTTGATATCCATAGCTGTCCATGACAATGAATTCTACAAATTCACCAACCTCTGGCTAAAGAAACTCCTCCTCATCTCTGTTTTAAATGGACATTCCTCTATTCTGAGGGTGTTGCCTCTGGTCCTAGGCTTCCCCCACTATAGGAAGTATCCTCTTCACAACCACTCTCTCTAGGCCTTCCAATATTTGATAGCTTTCAATCAGATTCCCCCTCAATTTTCTGAACTCCAGTGAGTACAGGCCCAGAGTCATTAAATGCATTAATGTATAATCCTTTTATTCCTGGAATCATTTTCATGAACTTCCTCAGGATCTTCTCCAATGCCAGTACGTCTTTTCTTAGATAAGGGGCCCAAAACTGCCCACAATACTCCAGTAAGGTCTGACCAATGCCTTGTAAAGCCTCAACATTGCATCCTTGCTCCTATATTCTAGTGCTCTCAAAATGAATGCTAACATTGCATTTGTCTTTCTTACCACCAACTCAGGCTGTAAGTTAACCTTTGGAAAATCCCGCACATGGACTCACAAGTCACTTTGCACCTCTGATTTTTGAATTTTCTCTCAGTTTAGAGAATAGTTTATGTCTGTACTCCTCCCAAAATGCTTGACCATCCACTTCCCTACACTATTTTCTATTTGCCACTTCAGTGCCCTTTCTCCCAATGTCCAAGTTCTTTTGCGGACTCTGTTTCTTCCACATTACCTGCTCCTATGCCTTTCTTTGTATCGTCCATAAATCTGGCTACAAAGCCATCAATTCCATCATCCAAATCGCTGACATATAATGTGCAAAGAAGCTATCCTATTCAACCCCTGTGGAACACCACTAGTCACTGTCAGTCAACCAGAAAAGGCCCGCTATATTCTCACTCTTTGCGTCCTGCCATTCAGTCAATCTTCTATCAATGTTAGTATTTGACCTGTAATACCATGGGCTCTTATCTTGTTCAGCAGCCTCATGTGCAAAGGCCTTCTGATAATTCAAACAAGCAACATCCACAATTCTCCTCTGCCTATCCTGCCTGTTATTTCCTTAAAGAATTCCAACAGGTTTGGCGAGAAAATCTGTTACAAACATTAAGTACATACTTATAAGGCAGAGAACTGCAAAAAGAAAGAAGGGTACGAGTGGTTTAACTTAAAAAGCTGACACAGATGAGTTGGCCAAAATGTCTTTTGTTGGTGGAGTTCAGATTGTGCCTGCAAGTCCACAAAGGCATGGTTGCTGGGTGAGCAGGACTTTCGTTAAATTGAGACAGAAGGAGCAGAGTTTTCAATGAACTGCAAAAAACATGAATCCCCCCAAGGCTGAAGTTGCCATACTTATAGAGACTTGGGTAGGGCTGACAATTGCACTGACAAGGGTTTCAGCAGCAAAGCAGTAAAAACAAAGGTCAGAGGCAATCAGATAGAATCACGTGATCTTTTTACGGCATTGGCTTCATCTCTTGACTATATTGAGGCTGTTGTGTCAAACTTAGATATTAGTTGTAAAGGAGTTGGTGAGTTTGAGTTTCTGGAGGGGAATTTTATAGATACCAACACTTAGATAAGAAGATATACTTTATTATCCTCATGAAGAACTTTGACAAGATAAACAGGGAATGATAATTTCCTTAGCAAAAGATTCCTTAATGAAGCATCAATAATTAAATATCAGGATGAAGAGAGTTTGGAAAAAGGGTCGGAGGATAAAATGTATTTACACAGAGGGTTGTTGAATGATGGGATGCTGTGTCTGAAGGAGAATTGAAATAATTGAAGCCAAAGGAAATGCAGAGCTACTGGGCAAGACATCTAATGCAGTCTGCTTTAAATGATTCCAGTCACTGCTGGCACGATTAGTGCTGTGAATGCTTCATGCGGCAAATGTCAATGATGCCATGAACCTTAAACATTATGTTATAATTTTCCATCATTTTGTGTGTGTAACAAGACCATTATCAGTGTTTATTATTCCCTGTATATTCAGTCATTGTTAGCAGGAAGCAGTTTCTATTGCAGCAATGTTGATTTTTTTTTACTGAATCATATGGGATCCGTTTTTATCAGCTGATTTTTCTCCTGGTACTAAAAAGAGAACCTGAAGAGTGATGTACAAATTACTTTCCAAAGTCAATTATCGAAAAGAATGTTAACTTCAATGATCTTTACAAAGGGAACAACTATTGCCTGCAAGTCTAAACCCGCTAGCTCCTTTGCCTGAACAATGCGTATTTTAGCAAACTGTTCAAATTGCTTTCGCCTCTGCACTGATGCCTAACCTACACTTTTACTATGCCTAACAGCATGGGTATTTTGGCTTGAGCACTGGACTGGGCTGCAGTCCCTGCAACTGCAGCCGATTAGGCTCAATCTCTGAGGACTGTGGTGACGATGGGCAGTGTCACTGTGTGCCAGGGGTGAGTGGAGAGAAGTGTGACCACTGTGCGCATGGCTTTTATGGATTCCAGGACGGTGGGTGTTCACGTGAGTGTTTGAACTATTTTTGGAAGTACATGGTGCAAGTGAACACTTTTGACTATTCATTTCAACTGAAGGCTACTACACATATATTAATTTAAATGGATATTCTTATTGCAATTAATGAATACATTGAGCGATACAACACCGTAACCAGCATTTCAGCTCATCGAGTCCAGAGCAACCCTTAGGCACCCTTTTTTTGAAGTAGAGCATCAGTCATGGTCTTGTTGAATGGAAGATCAAGTTCAAGCCTGATGTTCCTATATTCAATATGTGAATCTGACTTTCACAACCATAAGGCTAGGATCAATCGGTGTCGCCAGAAACTGCAAGATGCTGGAATCTGCAGAAATAAAGAAGCAAACTGCAGGAGTCCTTCACAGGGTCAGTTAGCATTTGTAGAAGGAAATGGATACGTCTAGATGACGGGTCTCAGCCTAAAATGTTGATTGTCCATTTCCCTCCTTTGTTGCTCCCTGACCCACTATTCATCCAGTATGTTTTTCTTTTCACTGAAAGGCTTAATTCATGACATTGATGGGATTGTACTATAGACTAAGTCCCACCCCCACTTCCCACTAAAGGAGAAGTGTGTACAGAGATCACAAGGAAAAGGAATAGCAAATAAAATTCTACCAAAACAAAGGTGAAGAGATTCATTTTGAGAAGTTAAACCAGGACAGGACGTCCACTGTCCATGGCAAGACCCTGGGGAGCGTAGAACAGAGAGACGTAAGGTACAACCAAGTCTGTGGCTCCCTTAAAGTGGCAACACAAGTGAATAGCGTAGTAAAGAAGGCACACAGCAGGTTTGCTTACATCAGCCATGGCGTTGAGTACAGTCATTGGGGAATTATGTTGTAGCTGTGTAGATCTTTGAATAAGCCACATTAGGAATATTTTAACCACTTGCTGCTTAACCATGGCATCGGTGGAGAAACTTGAGTAATTTTCTTGAAAACCCTGAAACAACATTGACAGTTTCCTATTTCTATGATGGGTTTAATGTGCAAAGTATCTCACGTTATTTCAGAGGAGTATTATCAAGTAAAATGACTTTGAGTCAGCCACAAAAAGAATGGCGAGGGCAGGCAGATAATGGAAAGATGAGTTTCAAGGCGCACCTTAATAGAGAACTTCAGGCAGAAATTCAAGGCTTAAGATCTTGGCTGGTGTTTAAATATTTTCTCGAGGCCAGAAGTAGAGATATACTCATAAACTGAAAGCTATAGGCCAGAGGGAGATTACAGAGATGTTGAGAGATGGAGCTATAGAGGGAGTTAAAACTAAGAGCAATATAATTTTCAAATTATGTTGATGTTTAACCATTACCACCTGCAGAACAGCAAACAAGGAGTAACTAGTAAATAGACCAAGGTATGAACTATGATGCAGGCGACAGAGTTTTGGATATCAGATATATGAATGCTAACTGTACAATAGTGTTGTACAAATGCTCGCCATACTTTAATCAAATTGCTCTGTATTAACAAAAAATATTAAACTGGTTAATACTTTTTTCAAATAAATGGGCTAATTGCTTTGCCAGTTTCAGACAGAAGAACTTGATGTGGATATATTAAACACAAAATAATGTTGTGTATCAACAAATGGTCCTCAATTCAAACAGCACAGAGTATTAACATGGACAAAAATTAGTCACACAGTACTTAATGCTAAATTTTGAAGTATAATATGTTTAACAAATCTTCTTGGTAAATCTGAAGAAAAAAGCTCTTTCCATGTATTTCCTATGCAGCTTGTGACTGTGCCCACACTCAAAACAATTGTGCAGAAGAAACTGGACAGTGTATCTGCCCACCACACACACAGGGAGAGAAATGTGATCGTTGTGAAGCCAACTACTGGGGTCATGACCCTGGGACTGGATGCAAGGTATAGTAATGAGAATGCTTTTATCCCCCTTTTCCAAAGGAGGTTCACTCGGTAACTACAAAAAATCATATTATAGCAATAGTATAGTCCTTTATTATTTATTTACAGTTTCAATTTAGAACATGGTCATTTCCATCCACAATGCCCTTGGGCCCCAGCGGCGCCCACTGCTGGGAGAATGCTTTGCATTCAGCCACATGATGTTGCTGCAGTTTTTGTTGTTTTCATCAATAGTACCAGTTGCTCTTCTTTGGATTGTAATGTTAGTCCATTTTTAATCTTTGGTAATAACAAAGTCCTGGCGAAGGGTCTCGGCCTGAAACGTCGACTGCACCTCTTCCTATAGATGCTGCCTGGCCTGCTGCGTTCACCAGCAATTTTTATGTGTGTTGCTTGAATTTCCAGCATCTGCAGATTTCCTCGTGTTTGTGCTTCTAACTCATATTTATTTCTAATTCCTGATCCCTTTAAAACTAACTACTCAGCATGCTGTTGGTGGAGAGTTTGTAACTCAGGGTGACAGAGCACTGCAGTCAGGAGAATGACCTCAGTTTGATCTTTGCACTTGTCTCCACACCTGGAATTAGGAAGAGTGGAATTAGTCCTGTGAGAAGTGGACAAATATGACACAAATTGCAAGCTTCTTCTCCCTACATTTTAATTTTCTTTGAAGAGCCTAAAATCCAGGGATTTGCTATATTAGATATTCCTTTGTGTTTAACATGATTATTAACCAATGTTATTCCACTTTGTAATAACCCCATGGACCTACTGTTCTAAGAATTTGGTAGAAGCATAAAAAATTAATGTTTGAGTGTGAGATGGCGATAGGTTTACAACATTACAGACCACACACTCATTGCTGACACGTTAAATGCCATAAAGAAAAAAACAGAAAGTTAACAATTCACAAGTCAAGAATTAGTCATAAGCAAACATGGCGATGTTAGCACTGGTTGTTATAATGGGGAAATATCTGGCAACAACTTCTGGAGTAGCCACAGATGCAACTACAAGAAGTTCCCAGTATGACAGGGTTTCACTCCTGAGAAGTACTTATCATCCAAACTGCTCTTCAGTTAGAAAAGAGCAGACAAAGTGTAAGAGGGGATCCAGAAACAGCATGACAGGAGAGTGAGCAGGAGTGGGAAGATCAGCCACCAGCGAGCCTCGCTGGCGAGTCTGCTGCTCGATGCTCCCAGCTCTGCATAACTCAATCCAGACCCTGATTAATATGGCTTGAGGGGTGGAGGCTACACAGAATTGAGTCTGCTGCTCATCACTCCCAGCTCTGCATAACTCAAGCCAGTCTCTGATCAATATGGCCTGAGGGGTGGAGTCTACACAGAATTGCCCTCCTCCCACCTGGCAGACCATGCCTGCAGCCCCACAGCAGCTGGTAAATCCTGCCTGCCGATCACCCAAATACTAGTTTGTATGTTTAACCTGTCCATAAATAACTCAACAAGATTGTGTAGCTAGAGAATCTAGATGTTGCTGCTAGTGTATTTTCCTGCCATTCTTCCATTTATTTTATACGAATGCAGTGGAAACTCATTTATAAACCATATAACAATTACAGCATGGAAACTGGACATCTCGGCCCTTCTAGTCCGTGCCGAAATGGCAATTATCTGTTTGCTTTTCATTTTTAGCCCTGCAACTGTAGCGTCATTGGTTCTGTAGGAGTTGGGTGCAATGTGACGGATGGACACTGCCTTTGTAAACAAGGATTCAGTGGAGAAAAATGCCGCGAGTGTGCCTTTGGATACAGGGATTATCCCCAATGTATCGCCTGTAAGTGCGATCCCAGAGGTACCAGGTCTGAGAAATGTGATCTGGCACAAGGAGTTTGCAGTTGTGAGGAACACACTGGGGTCTGTCCCTGTAAGGTACATTATCATTTACATAACTCTGATACCTAATGAGAACTTGCAACTTTATCCTCTCTCTGTTGTACCTCTCTGCACAGTTCCTTTGTTGGAGACACAAGTGACTGCAAATACGGAAAACTGGAGCAGCACAAAGTACAAGAACAACTCAGTAGGTCAGGCAGCATCTGTGGCGGAAAATGGATAGTCAACATTTCATACCCAGAAACGTCGACTGTCCGTCTCCCCCATAGGTGTTGTCTGATTCAGTGAGTTATTCTAGCTCTTTATGTGTTGCTGGAGTTGAATTTTTCTTGCCTTCTTTATGTCTACGCTCAGAACCGATGGCAAGTGACTTGCCTTCAGCCATATGTGCATTCTGCAGCTCTGTTTTGCAATGAATTGACTTCACATCTTTATGCTTTTCCCTGTGTGGTAGTAGGCCTCCAAGATGGTAGAAAATTCAGGTTAGAAGGAAGCTGATGTATAACATTTAGTACTTGCCATTGTACAAAAAAAGCTGTGTTATGGCAAGGTCTACCTACAACACTGTAGTGTAGAAAACCACAGGTTTAAAGTCCTAACTTCTACCTTGTTTCTGCTAATGATAGGTCCATCTCCCATTCAACCAGATGAAAAAAAAGGAGGGTAATAGGTTGACCTATTGCTATACACCTTAGACACATGGATATATCCATGGCAACAAGTGCTGGCATGGAATCATCAATTTGATGTATTCATAATATAGAAATTTGAAGATCATTACTTCTGTTTTAGGAAACTTAGTTTTTAAATTAAACCTTTTGTTTTCGGAGATTTTCTACAGACTGCTTTGTCTACATTGTCTGATAGTACCTCCCTCTTTCCTGCATTAATACCATGTGTAAAAAGGATCATGTATTATTAAGCATTATTATTATCTGAAGAATTTATAGTTTATAGAATTATATAGAATCTCACAGAATAAACGGTCCCAGCTGCCATATACTGGCATTTTCCTTCTTCGCTACCCCTTTGTTATTTCATCCCTTCACCTAAGCATGGAATTAATTATGTTATTTATTTTACAGTCCGTACAATTCTCCTCTGCCCTTTTCCACCCTCTTAATCTGTTTTTTTTCCAACTAAATGTCACAGTTTTTTTAAAACAAATGGAGCAGAATATTAAATAAAAATTCTACAGTGTTTTGGAAAAAAAGCCCACTTTGATCTGTAGTGCTGAATGTTGTGTAAACCCTTATTTCAGGAAGGTGTTTCTGGTGTTCGTTGCAATGAATGCAAGGCTGGATCATTTGCTCTCAGTCTCCACAACCCAGAAGGCTGTAGTCCCTGTTACTGCTCTGGTGTATCCATTTCCTGCTCAGAACTCCAAGGACTGGTCAGAGTTCCTGTAAGCACACATTCCTAATGTATTGGTATTGGTTTATTATTGTCATATGTACCAAGATGCAGTGAAAAGTTGTCTTGCACTGCACCCTGTTCTTACATCTGAAGTATTTACTCAGTGCATTGAGGTAGAGCAAGGTAAAAGAATAGCAATGCAGAATAGTCTGTAAAAGGTGCAGAGTAAGTACAGTGCAGGAAGACAAAGTGCAAGAGCATAAAGACGGCAGGATAGAAACTGTCCTTGAGCCTGGTGGTCACTGCTTTCAGGCTTTTGAATCTTCTGCCCAATCGGAAAAGGGAAGAGAAAACCTCTGGGGTGAGTGAGGTCTTTGATTATGCTCGCTGACAGACCAGTGCATTGTGGCAGTTGTGAAAGAAACAATTTTCAAAGAGGTTTCTGCAAAGTGTTTAAATGGATAAAACGCTGGCTGTAAATATAAATGTAGTTTATCAGCATTTATGAATTAATTGGACTGAACAGAAAAGTAATGGAATCTCATTCAAGAATATTACTGGGTTTTATTGATAAGACTCAAAGATGCTGGAGAAGTATGAGATATTTCAGCTTTGCACAATGGTGCGCTATGTATTTCAACTCTTGTATTGAAGTAGAATAGAAATTTAACAACATTCACACTTTACATTTGTGTATATATGTATATCTGAAGAGCAGAGATATGTACATTTGTATATATATACACATCTCTCTCTCTCTCTCTCTCTCTCTCTCTATCTATATATATATATATAAATAAAATTTACACTTATTTGGTAGGAACATACCTGAATTTTGGAACAAGTTGCTTAATTCACAAAAGCTAACTGTGCTGAATAGGATACTGACAAATTAGATTAAGTAAATGATATTACTGTTGCCAGTCAAGTACCATTTACGATTGTAGCGAATAAATTTATTCATCAATTCTATGTGCAGATGTGGTAATGGTTTTTGAAAAATACATTGAACCATACTAGAACTTGAGGTGTGCAAAAAATTAAAATAATTATTATAGTTATGTTCAGCATCAGATAACAATGCTCTCTCTCTCTCTCTCTCTCTGTCTATCTATATATATATATATATATACGCATACACACACACACACACACACACACACACACACACACACACACACATACAAATGTTCATGAATGTACGTACCTTTGTATATCTGTACAGCTGACTCTAATGCCTCAACAAGTGATACTGCATGTTGTCAGTCAAGGTAACCTGACTGGAACCACAGAGGGCATCTTCTCTCAGCCTCCAGATATCTTGCTGGATGCTGCACTGGTACAGAAGCACCTCCATAGAGAACCATATTACTGGGCACTACCAACCCAGTTCACAGGAGACAAGGTGAGAAGTATAGATGCATGTAATCCAAAGATGAGCATTGTTTGGTATCAATTGTGGTGCAAATTGTAAGTTAGTAAATCAGTAAAGCATTTAGCAAATAACAGCAGTTTCTCTATGAAGCACTTGCATTGTGTGTCACCAGTTATGGACTTCATCAATCCTGAGCTTAGTCACTACAGTGTTGGAGGCCATGTGTTCCACTGCACAAGCTCTGAGCTCCAGAGTTCCCTTTCTGCCTTTCTACCTCTTGAACAATCTCTTCTCAAATCTTTTGATTTCAGACTTAAATTGGTTAACAGAGCTACAGTCTTCTGCCTTTTGTCATAAGAGAGTTCCACTGTGTTTAAATAAATAATTTTGAGCATTATTCTTGAATAAAGCCTCAATTGTAAGATTATGTTCCCCAGGTTGTAACCCCTGCTAGTGGGGAAAAAAAATCCTCCCATCTGTCTTATCAGTTCCTTTCTGAGTTCTGTGAACTTTAATCATCTATGCTGAGAAAATGCAAGCCTGATTATAACACTTTGAGCCCAGATAACATTCCAGTGAATGTACGTTTCCCTCCTTCCTATCCTTTGTAATGAGCCATGCTCAGAATTGCATTGAAATCCAGATATGGTGAACCATAGTTTTGTGAAACTGTAGGAGAGCTTCAGCCTAGCTCTTCATAGAGGGAAGGTCAGCAACTCATTGGTCTTGTTTTTCAAACCCAGTGGCAGTATGTTATCTCTGATCTTCACTGTCCCTTAATTTTTAACCATTTAAATTTGCATCACCACTTCTTTAATTAGAGCAAATCTCACACTTTCCTGCTCTTGCAGTTTCTTATTAATGATTTTAATTGTTCTGCGCAAGTCATTGGGTTATACTGGACAAAAATAAACCACACAGCTCTCTATATTCATGTTGACTGTCAAATATCCATCTTGACTCACCTCTTTCACCAGCACTTGGACTGTAGCCTTCTCAGCTTTGGTGATTCAGATGCCTATTAAATGTTGTGAGAACAACTCCCTCCACCACGTACTCAGGCAGTGCTTTCATGTTCCAACCCCCTCCACACCTCTTACCCCTAACACTAAACCTATGCCCTCATGTTTAAACACTTTCTACATATCTCTGCTCTTCATAATTTTCTGTACCCTGTTGGTGCTTTCAGCTGATAAGCCCTTAGCTCTAGAATTCTGTCTTCCATTCTGATTGACCCAGTATAGAAAAGATGCTCCTTAAAGCCCACATGTTTGACCAAGCCTTAAGTTATCTTTCTTATATCTTAATATTTCCATATGTGGCTTGGAATCATTTCTTAGTTTAATAATCCTCCAGTAAAATGACTTGGGACATTCCTGCTTCATTAAAAGTGCTACATAAATGTAAGTTATTAATGTTTACATTGAATTTGCCTCTCTCCTGCCCATTTGCATTTATAGTTCGTCAGTGTTGGGTGACTGGCTCAATGCTTAGTCTGTATATGTTCAAAACCTATACATTGGTCACTGTTATAATCCTGCAAGCCTAGCCTACCCAAGTCTTTGATGTGCATAATCTTCTTTCTGCAGCTATTGGCTTATGGAGGGAAGCTAAGATATGCCTTCGCCTATTATGCTCAAGATAGCTCTGTTAACTTGAACCCAGAACCACAAATCATCCTGAAAGGAGGCTACGGCAGTAAAATGGCAATTTACAGGAACATTTCCACTCATACCAATGGACAGCTAAGCCGCCATGACATAGACTTGACTGAGGTAAATCTGCTATCATTTCAGATAAGACGATTAGAAGTTATCTGGTAACATCACGAGTGTTCAGTTGGTGCAAATCAGGGTACCATTTGGTAAATCAAAACTAATCGAAAGATTTTTCTTGTTTCTTTATGAGATTGTGAACATTCCCAATTGCCCTTGAACTCCCCAGGCTGCCTTGTCTTTTGAAGAAGCTCTTGAAAGTCACCCATGTTGTAGGTCTGAAATCTCATGTTAAAGACACCACATTCCAACCCTCTTCCACCACCCCCCCGCCCCCCAAAGGGCACTGGAGAACACATTGGGTTTTTGCAATAATCCAGTCATGTGGCCAATATCAATGTACTTTGTTATTATACCAGATTATTTAATTTGTAAATTGAATTCAAAAATGAGATTTGAACTTGTATCTCTGGCCATTTCACCTCAGGATGACAAAAGTAAAATAGGCAATGCTGGACAAGTTGAGCAATCCAGGCAGCATCTTCAGAGAAAGGACCAGAGTTAATATTTCAGGTTGACAAATATTGCCTTATCTACTGTGTATTTCCAAAGTTTTTCAGTGTTATTTTACACTTCCAGCATCTGCAATATTTTACTTGAAGATTATTTATGCAACAGCACAGCCACTCTGCCACCATCTTTTTAATATTCAAGCCATCAAAAGCTGATTTTTAATATTCCTTAAGTGATAGAAGCCATTCTGTAGGGATCAGCACAGCAAAAGGAAGCATTTTATTAGGGATAAATGAGAAGTGGAGATGCGAAATATTATGGAGCACCTTTGTCACCAGATTATAAACCCTGCTGATCCCTGCTTCCATTAACTATAGTGAAGCTAAACCTCAGGTAGTATATAACATCATGAAACATAAGGTTAGCTGGTTTTTTATCCCTGTCCCAGTCCTTTTCAGTCCCCCTTATTTCTTGTGTTGGCATTTCCTTTTGACAAAATAAAGGACGTCAGAGCTGGCAGAGTCGCTCCTGCACAACACCAGAGACCTGGATTTCATCCTAACTTCTGGTGCAATCTATGCGTACTTTACATGTCCTCCCAGTGACCGTTTGGGTCTCCTCCAGGTGCTTCCTTATCCCAGAGACATGCAAACATGCAGGTTAACCAGCCACAGTGCAACAGAGGAGCAGGCCTTTCAGCCTGCTGTGTCTGAGCTGACCATGAGGCCAAATTAAACTAATCCTACCTACCTGCTCATGATCGTATCTGGTCTACCTACGTGTCCTTTTAATGCCACTTGTCACGTCTGCTTCCACCACTACCACTGGCAGCACATTGCGGCCACCTACCACTCTTCGTGTTAAAGAATTATCATGCACATCTCTTTAATGTGAGACGAGTAGTAAAATCTGTAGGGAGATTAACAACACCTGGATTAATGTAATTTTAGAGAAACTGGGCCAGCACAGACTTGGCAAGCCAAACGGCCTGTGCCATATCTATCTATGACAATCCAAAACTGATCTCATGATCCTCTCTATCCATCACTATATTTTCTATCGCTTTATCTGTTTTATTGGTTTAACCTCAAGGGATGCAATGATCATTAACTCAGCCCTGCATTATAGTGAAGCATCTCATATTTTTAATAACCTTATTTGTAAAGAAATTTGTCCCAATTTACGATTGTTCTGCTGACAATTGTTTATCTTCCTGTTGACCTTCACACACTCAGCTCAAAGAATATGCTTCAGTCTCACATTGTAATTTCTGCTTTGCCACCTTCCCCATCCTAATGCAAATTGTTTTCATGTGATTGATGAAAATGCAAATTTTGTCTTTGAGACTGAAATTCAATTAAAACAGCTTCTGCCTGGCTGGCTAATAGAAGGATCTAATCATTCTGTTTCAAAATTTACTTGAAATCTGCAAATTTCTTAAAGGAGAAGTTCAACCAATCACAAAGCTCATAAAATTTTATCACTTTTTCCAATACACTTTCAATAGCAACTTTAAAAGGGAGCATAAATAATGAGATTGTAACTGAGTGTACTAAAAATCTCACTCACAAAATTGTTCAGTTTATTAAGTTTTGAATGTTTAAGGTTTAATATTTGTGGTGGTTCTGGGCTGATTTACGGACCAATCCAAATTACTGGGAACCATTCCTGATATTCCATTCATCTATTCTGTATTCTATTGTCCTCAGGCGACTCTTCTGGTTTCAGGTCAGTTTCTAACATTAAATGCACTTACGTACATTTTAAATTTGTACTGATAGAATTGGCCCATTGCATCTCAAGCATGAAGGTCACTGGCAGATGTAACTTAGTGTAATTTAGCAAAAGCTTTGTACCTCAGGGCTTTCTGACTATAAACTAATAGCTTGTTTTTTCTTTTCCTCCTCTTTTAAGCTGCCAAATCCCAGTAATGGCTCTTGCCTGTATTGGCAGGCTTGAAATGTTCCTATGCTTTCAGGTCAGGAGCCTTCTGTTCAATGCTAGGGGAGAGAGAGAGAGAGAGAACACCCACAAAATGCTGGGAGAGTTCAGTAGGTCAGGCAGCTTCCATGGAAGGAAACAAAACAGTCAAAGTTTCAGGCCAACACCCTTCATCAGGACTAGTAGAGAGAATTCCTTCCATTCCATTGTGCAGTGGAACTGCAACTCCCACTTCTTCGTAGTGCTGTACTTCGTACTCTGGTCCCATGATGTGAACACCAAAGCCTTCATTGCAAATGTTACTTAATCCAAAGCCACTGCTCCCTCTGCTGTTGAAAGTCCCACTTCTCATTTCAGGATCTTTCACGTCCTCATTCTCAACAAACCCTTGCGTCACAAAATTGCGCAGCTGCTGCTGTGCACAGGGTGCTTCCCTCGGGCTAGGTAGATGGCATTTATCCAGCGCTACAAAGAAGGAATGTACGTGGCAACCAGTGGAACTGCTGCCTCACAGCACCAGACACCCAGGTTCAGTCCTAACCTCCAGTGCTGTCTGTGTGGAATTTGCATGCTTTCCTTGTGACAGTGTTGGATTCCTCCTGGTGCTTCAGCTTCCTTCAGTATCCCAAAGATAAGACAATTGGTACATTCAGTGGCTGCTATAAATTGCCCCAGTGTCTAAGTGAGTGGTAGGATCTGTAGAGAGTTGATGGAACGTGAGAGATAATAATGAGATTATTGTAAATGAGTTGTTAGTATGGACACAGTGGGCTCAAAGCCTCTATGACTTTGATTCTTAACATCTAAAAATGGAGAGCTACCAAAAACTAAACTGCAATTAAAACATAAAATGCTGGAAGATCTCAGGTGGTCACACAGCATCTGTGCGGAAAAAAGAACAGAAGCTTGCTTTTTAGGCTGAGGGCTTTTCTTCTGCATTATTTTGTGACCCCTGCAGCCACTGTGGTATTTTGCTACACACATCAAAGTTCACCAGCAACTTTGATGTGTGTTGCTTGAATTTCCAGCATCTGCAGAATTCCTGTTGTTTGTGGTATTTTGCTGTTGGAGTAGAAGTCCATAAAAACAAGATGGTGAACTAGTAGTGTTATTGATCTACACTTATTTTAGACATCTAAATGGAAGTGTGAAATTCATATAGCAGACATTTCAGAAAGCAGTGTAACACTACCTTAATTTGACCCGTTCAGTCACTTTGGATGACTGATCAAATGTTCAAGTGTTTAAAGGGAGTATATACTTGCTGAACTCAGCTCAGTGTTTTAATATCCTAGACTTTAGTTGGAGCTGCCACCTTTCTGCTAGCTCCTCATTCTTTTAGCTTGGAAGTGCTCACGGGCTGGCCCAGTGAATATTGTCCTTGCTTCTGTTCTTGATAGATTTTGGATTATATTAAACAACATACATGCACCACATCGCTATAACCAGAGATGATCACTTTTGCTTTTGGACCTATAGCTTCTGTCAAGTTGCCGAATACATTTTATTTTCTGACCAAAAAAAAACCTTCCAAACTTTTGAAAAGTGCATATTTCTTCTCTCAGGCTCCGATAAAATGAAGTTGAACTGTATTCAATTCTGAAGTGGATAGTGACCATCAAGTCAAAGCTGTGAAGAAGCAGTACATACCTCAGTTGCGATGTAAAACAATTACTCCCTCAGCGAGAAAGGCCATTTGGATCCACAGATCAGTGAGCGAGGAACTGTTATGCTCTTACACTCTCCTTTACCATAGTTCATTGGATTGAATGCTGCAGTTTTTCTCTGCGGAACACTTGAGCTACATCAAAGATTTGAAATGTAGTAAAATTAACAGTCACATTAAGAATTTATAAGCCCATTTATTCTAAAAAAAACTGCACAATACAGAAATTAATTACTGAAAGAAGATTCTCCCAAGTGTTGAAGTGTTGATCTGTGAACACTTATTTCAACACTCTATTAATTACAGGGCATGAGGAATTTTACTATTGAGTCTAATAAAGTCAATGGACCCAGATCGCAAGACGCTGCTCATTAAAGAAATAGGAACTTTCGTGTGAATAAAGCAATGTTGAATCTTTTTTACCATACTGTTTTTCTCTTCATCTTGTTATCTGCCTGAAGTAAGTTGTGTTTTTTTTTAAAGACTTGCTTCCAAATCAATTTTGTGGGTTTTCAGGTTGGTTAATTGACCATAGTGTGGAGTAGAATGAAAAAGCTGATGAGAATGTGGGGACTCAAGATTGCTGGCATAAAGTTTGTCAGAGCTCCTGTCCTTCAGATGAAGGCATATTCTGAAACCTCATCTGCCCTCTGAGATGGGCAAAGGCCCTGAGCACTCATTCATTGCCTGTCCTGATCCAACCACGTAGATGCCAAGGCCAGTAAACTTCATCAATGCTTTTTCCTCAGAAGGCTAAAGAAATGTTGCTTGTCCTGGACAACCCTTGCTAATTTTATCATTGCACCATAGAAAGCGTTACCTGTGGATGGTTAATGGCTAGGTTTAACAACTGCTCTGCACATGACTACAAAAAACTGCAGAGAGTTATGGACACAGCTCAGCACATCACAGGAACCAACCTCCGTACTATGGACTCCATCTGTACTTTGCATCAGTAAAGCAGCCAGCGTAATCAAAGACCCTGGACATTCTCATTTCCTTCTTCCAACAGGCAGAAGACATAAAAGCATGAAAGCACGTACTGTATCACCAGGCTCAGGGACAGTTTCTATCTCACTGTTAAGGAGTTCCCTACTTCGATATGATCCTGCATTTTATTGTTTACCTGCACTGCACTTCCTCTGTAGCTATTACACTTAAATCTGCATCGTTCTTGTTTTACCTTAATATACTCTGTAATTACCTGAACTGTATAAACAGTATGCAAAACAGTCTTTTCAATTTCAGTAGCTGTGACAGTAATAAATCAATTTAATACCAATTCCAATTTAAATTCAAAACAGAGTAATGGAGTCCCTGTTAGCCTGGCTACTACCTATACTTCAGTTAACAGTACTAAACTCAGAATACTATCATGCTGCTGTGTCCAAGTTAGCTGTACGCTACAAGGAGAATGATATAGCATACAGTCATTGCCATGAAACAATTTGAATGTTCTGATCAGGATGTGAATGGTGCTTTTGAATGCAATGCTTTGAACGCTAAGCATGATTTTGCTAATTGCTGAAGAGCTTTTATTCAAAAGAGACAGCTTGTACTTTGAAATTTTTCCTATTTGGACCATCTTTGTTCCACTAGCTTCATTCAGATTCAGGAGCTTAATACGTCTTTTTGAAAACCATCTTTTACCAGGTGTGGTGCATTTCTTGTTTTCAGCAGGGCAGGGGCAAAGGTTTTAATATTCCATTGTGGGAACCTCAGACTCATCCATGGATGGTGTAGGTGGAGGCGGGTCGGGGTGATCTGTGAAGTGATGTGCCCATTGTACCACTTACACAGAGCTGTTTGCTTCTCATGCTTGGCCTCAAGGATCTCAATTTCACTACCAGTGCTTCTCTACTCTGAGCAAATAAGGGCCAGAGATTTCCTGGAATCAGTAGGTAACTTTGACTTTTCACAGAGGCCCTGTATAGATCCTTGAATTTATCTTTTGTTTGCTGATAACCTCCATGTGACAGAATGTGTCCTGGAAATGTTTTATGGGGATACCCAAGTTGTTTGTAGCCCAACATTTTTTTAAGTTTGTGTCACCAAAGATAAGAAACCTGATTTTTAATAAAAGCTTTCCTCTACCTGCTGAAAACAAGAAGTGTACCAGACCTGTGAAAAGACTGTGAAACTGAATCTGAAAGAAGCTGATGAAATAAAGATGATCCAAACAGAACAGCCTTCAAAAATACAGGCTGTACAAAAATCGTGCTTGATGCACTTAGTAGTGAGCCATGTTGTGCTTTCCAGAAATATGTGAAGATGGATCTACACTTGGACAAAGTTAGCTCTGGTGTCACAGAGGTTCAAAGTCACGAACCCTGAACTGTGGAGAAAAGCGGTTAGCCCAGCTGTGTTCTACAGTTTGAAAATGTAAACATACATTTGACCAGGATGTGAACAGCATTTTGCTTAGAGTAAAACTGGCTGCTGACACAATCTTTGTAGGCTCAGATACAAGCATAATGAACTGGCAAAGGCACTGAGGAATTATAAGACCATAAGATACAGGAGCAGAAATTAGGCCATTTGGTCCATCGAGTCTGCTCCACCATTTCATCACGGCTGATCCATTTCCCTCTCAGCTCCAATCTCCTATCTTCTCTTCATTTCCCTTCATGCCCTGACTAATCAAGAATCTATCAACCTCTGCCGTAAATATACCCAACGACTTCGCCTCCACAGGCACCTGTGGCAACGAATTCCACAGATTCACCACTCTCTGGGTAAAGAAATTCATCCTCATAGCCATTCTAACTGGACACCTCTCTATTTTGAGGCTGTGTCCTATGGTCTTAGACTTCCTCACCATGGGAAACATCCTCTACAAATCAACTCTATTTATGGCCTTACACCATTGGATAGATTTCAATGAGATCCCCTCCCCCTCACTCTTCTGAATTATGACATGTTTGGCCTTCAATTTGAATGAGAAATAACCTTTGATTGGGGTTGCCATGATGGCACTGTTATAATGGTGAGGAAAACCATGAGGTGCATGATATCTCCCCACCCCTCCTTCCACCACCTTGCCCAAAGCAAGAAATGTAAAACTCAGCTTTATAAGGCAGTTTTCAAAAACGTCAAGCTCCTGAAAATAGGTGAAGTCAGTGGGTCAAAGATGATCCCAACAGGGCAATCTTCAAAAATATAGGCTGCCTCTTTCAAATTAAAGCTCTTCAGAAATTGGTTGGATCATGCTTAATATTGTATTTAAGTAGCACCAATCACATCCCTATCTGAACATCCCAAGTTGCTTTGTGTTGTACCGCCTCAGTTCTAACGTTCAGCTAATTTGCACGTGGCAAACTCTCACCAACAGCAGCATGATAGTATCGGTATTTTAGTGGTGTTAACTGAGCGATATGAAATGGCCAGGTTATGAGGTATCCATTGCTTGCCTTTTATTGAAAGAGTGCTCTGGGTCTTTTCTCCACCTCAGAGGACAGATGAGACTTGGATTCTGCCTTCATCTGAATGACAGAAGCTCTGATGATCTTTGTGTCATCAACCAAGATTTCTCGAGTCCCCACATTCTCATTGACTACCTCATACCAGGGCAATTTTCCGTCAGCCAAAGCCAATTAACTTGCAAACCCGCAAGTCTTTGCAATGTGAGAGGAAGCTGGCTCATCCAGAGGAGACTTGTGGTCATAGGGAGAACATGGAAACTCCACACAGTTGGCACTTGAGGTCAGGATTGAACACTGTTTTCAGGTGCTTTGAGGTTGCACCTCGAAGAGCTACATCAATGTATCACCAGAACTCAGCTATTTGAACCACCTGCCTCACAAACCAAAATGCAACCAGCTAAACACTACCCAGTTCCCTTTTGCTAACAGTTTTGATCAACTGCAATCTCTTTTTTATTTTGGCAGCATGAATGGAAATATTTCAATTCATCATCTGACAAACATGTCTCACGCACTGACTTCATGTCTGTGCTCAGCAACATTGAATACCTCCTGGTTAAGGCTTCCTACGGCAATGGACTCCAGCAAAGCAGGTGAGCAGTGGAGCCAGAGTCGATTATAAGTGTGGGGATTTAATGGTTTTTGCCAAGGTGATTATTGTTCTTAGAAAAGTAGAAGCATCACATGTCTTTATAAAAAAGGTGATTATGTGCATCATCTGGAACTCTTTCTTCCCTCTGTGTCACCAAGGAAGAGAATCAATTAAACATTAATTTGTCATTCCAACAGCTGGATCAAAAGTCACAGAGAAAGGATTTGAAATTCGAATTGCATGACTTGAATAAGACCAAGGGAGCAGCAATTACCACTGCTTGCAGATCACAGTGTTGGACTTGTTGTAAAATAATAACAATGTTCACTAATTCTACCATTTTGGCCAGGACAAATGGCCAGTTCGAAACCTTTGGTGGCGTTGATATTTCATAACAAATGCATACATCAAACTGAGCTGAATACATCGAATGAGAGTTTATCGAAGTGGCAGGTCCAGGTCTGAGAGCAAGGAAAGACCCGCTGTTTGGCCATTTTAAGTGCCGGGCCTGATTGCAAAGGTCGGGGTGTCAGGGCCGGAGGAGATGTTCAGCTCATTGCTCCATGAGGTTTACTTATCCCTGCGCTGAATTGAAGCTGTGGCCTGCAACAAATGGACTCCTGGACCTGCTGTGACTGGCTTCGTGGCTGTAGAGTCACTTTTGTGAACTTCATGTCTGAATGTTATTTGCTTGCTTTTATTGTTGATATGATTTGGTTTTTTTCCTGCATATTAGATGTATGACAGCCTCTATTTTTAATGGATTTTATTGGGTTTCTTCGTTTTGTGACTGCCTGTAAGGAGCCTAATCTCAAGGTTGCGTATGGTATACAAACTTTGAACTTTGAAAAGAAGCTCAGAATGCACTACACATCAAACCTTGAAGTGGATTGGTTACAGCAGCAGAAGACTATGAAGGAACACTTAGTGTGCATCCAGCTGTGTCCTTCAGGAGGCATGAAACAGCACATCCTGACGACTTCCCCATCATTTTAGGGGATTTTAACCAGGCCAGCTTGATAAAGTCACTAATTAATTATTATCAACGAATCACCTGTAGTGCCAGAGGAAATAACACACTGGACCGCTGTTACACTAAGTTCAAGAGTGCCTACCGTGCCATTAGATGCCCAGCCTTTGGTAAGTCTGATCACCTGGCTGTACTTCTACTCCCTGAGTATGAGAGGAGACTGAAGACTGCAGCACCAGTAGTGAGGACCAAGAAGGGGTGGACCAGGGAGGCAGGAGCACTTATAGGACTGCTTTGAATCAATGGACTGGACTGTGTTCAGGGAGTCATCTTCGAGCCTGAATAAGTATGCCACACTTGTCATGAACTTTATTGAATCCTGTGGGGATGACTTACTGTACATTCCCAAACCAAAAGCTGTGGATATACCAGGAGGTTCATAGTCTGCTGAGGGTTAGGTCTGTGGCATTTAAGTCTGGTGATCCAGGTCTGTATAAGAAAACCAGGTATGACTTGCGAAGGGCTATTTCAAGACCCAAGAAACAATTCCGGGAGAGGTTGGATGTCAATTCTGGCAGAGTTAGCAAGACATCCTACAAAGCAAAACCCAATATCATGTAAACAAAGAGATTTCAGCTTCAAAATCATGCTTGCAGTCCTGGGAATTCAGGACAGTTGATTTTCTACTTGTTATCTATGTCTTTCCTGCTGCAATGGTAAGGAGATTGCCCAGATTCCTCATCTCTATCGATGAGAAGTATATACAGGTCAACCTTCACTAATCTGGCACCATTGGGACCTGAGGAGTGCCGGATTCGTGAAAATGCCGAATTACAGAAGGATCACATTAAGCATAATCAGTGCCAGATTATCGAAGGAACCGGATTACAGGTAGTCAGATTAGTGAAGGTCGACCTGTATATTGATCAGCTGGAGCCCCTCCAGACAACTCCTGGCAATATTGGCAGGTGAGCTGTTCGTTATCAAGCACATCGCTTGGTACAGGAAACTGGGACAACCATCCGGCCAACAAGGTAAGTTCACCAGGATATGGGGTGGTGCGTTTATGGGTGCAGCAGATAGGAAGGTCTCAAGGCAGCAGCAATTACTGTTACTGTTTGATCAACAACAGCCAAATCAATTCCAGTCTGCTTAATACTTATTATCAATTACCTGGAGAAATGGGCTTCATAATTCAGAACTGGCTTATTATTAGTTTATTCATTTAATATGTTCACTCATATCAAGGTATGATGAAAACCCTGCCTTGCAGGCCATCCACACAGATTATTTTGTTACAACAGTGCATTGAGGTAGTACAAGGTAAAACAATAACAAAATGTAGAATAAAGTGTTACAGTTACAAAGAAAATGTAGTGCAGGTAGACCAAGAAGTTCAAGGCCATAATAAGGTAGATTATAATACGGTTATTGAAAATAATGATATGATATGACAAAAGCTCAGATATTAGAAACTCTTGCAGAATACACACATTTCTTTTGTAGTTCTTGTGTCTTGTGCATCTTGTAGATAAACCTTACCTGGGCATCTCCACTATAATGTTCACTCAAAACCATTCGAAGAATTTGGTATCTTTATTTAATAAAGCAATGAGCATTACCTTGTAATATCATATGAGTGGAAGTAAACTTAGTTAAAATATGTTTTTTTTTTCATTTTCCCAGAATTTCTAATATCTCAATGGACATTGCAATGGAGAAAGATGAAACTTTTGCTGTTAGGGAAAATGCAAGTCAGATTGAGATCTGTGACTGTCCTTCAGGATATGCAGGTCTCTCGTGCCAGGTATCGATCACTCTGCACTTTATATATGAATATAAGGATTAGAAGTAGAAATAAGCCATTTGGCCCAGCTGATATTCAATTAGACCAATGACACTTTCAATGGCTTGTCCATACTGCAAAAGTATAAGCTCAGTCTGCTTAATCTCTGCTAAGTGGACAATCAGCTCTATCCCACAAATTAATCTGATGAACCTCCATGCTTCTTCTATTATGAGCATGTCTTTCCTTGGGTTGACAGACAAGACCAGTACACACTTTCCAGGTGCTTTCTCACCAGAGCAGATATAATGACAGCTAGCCATCTTTGCTCTTGTGCACAAATCATTGTGCAGTTAAAGACTGACATCCCATTTGCCTTCATGATGCTTTCTGTATGTGTATGTTAATTTTCAGTGATTAGTATAAGAGGCTATTCACATTCCTCTGAACACTTAATATCTTCCAATCTCCTGCTATTTGGAAAATGCTCTGCTTTTCTATCTTTATTGTTGAAGTGGATGATTTCACAGTTTTCTACATTAAATTCCATCTGCCTATTCACTTGTCTCCACCTACCTGAACCCGATTTGCATCCTCTTCTCAGCCCATGTTGCCATTTTGCTTTGTTTCACCAGCAAAGTTAGATACATTATGCTTGTCTTCTCCCGCCCCAGACCAAAAGTAAATACATATTAATTTACATTCAGTCCATTAGTCAACCCTCAATCCACACCAGTCTGTTACCCCACAATCCTACGTGCTCTGATTTTGTTTAATATTCTCTTCTGTGCCACTCATTGAAAGCGAAAGGTAAGCTACGTCACATCCATGGTTCATCCTCATCTATTCTCTTTCATCTGGTAACGGAATTGCAAGGCATCTGACTACAAGACCTTGCAACAGATTTTGCTCTCAGCAATGTCAAGGACCTCTCCCATCCATCCCACAATCTCTTTGGGCTCCTACCATCAGGCAGAAGGTACCTCAGTATAACAACGAGCTCTGTTAGGCTGTGAGACATTTGAACACACTGCTGCCACCCAGTACACATTATTTATGACAGCACTAGAAGCGTTAAACTGCTGTATGTTTTAACTGTGTCGTATGTGCACTTTACATCAGCTTGTACATCTACAGAGTACCTTTTTATCTGTTAATATTATTCTGTTAATATTATTTTATGTTCTGCATGTGATATATGTACTGTGGTTTGCACCTTGGCCCCTAAGGAACATGGTTTTGTTTAGCTGTATGCATGTGTACGGTTGAATGACAATAATCTTGAACTTGAACTTGATTTAACCTAAGAAAAAGAAATCTGTCAAACATAGCCTCTCTTCCATAATTCCACATTGGCTCTGCCCAATACTCTCTTTATTATCCAAATGTCCTGTTGCCACCTCCTTAATAATAGGTTCTATTTTTATCCTCAACAACTGCAATGAGTGCAATTCTGGGTGCCACAGTACAGGAAAGATGTGATTAACCCAGAAAGGATGCTAAAAAGATTCAGAAGAATGTTCTTTGGACTACAGGGACTGAGTTCTAAGGAGAGACTGGATTGGTTGAGTCTGTTTTCCTGGAATGAAGTGGGGTGATGCGTGACCTTCTAGAGCAGGGGCTCCCAACCTGAGTTCCACAGACTCCTTGCTTAGTGGTATTGATCCATGGCATAAAAAAGATTGTGAACCCCTGTTCTTAAGGGTAATAAAATTATGAGTGGCATGGACAGGCTATATAGTCACTTTTTCCCAGGGTTGGAGAGAGTTTAAAAATAGAAGGCGTAGATCTGTGGCATGAAAGGAAGCTTTAAAGGTGATCGAAAGAACAAGTTTTTTTACACAGAGAGTATTGGGCATGTGGAATGGGATGCTAGAGGAGGTGGAAGAGACATGTACAAATACAATATTCAAAAAACATCTGGACAGGTATGTGAACAGGAGAAGTTGAGGGATCATGCATGCAAGTGGAATTAGCATGGACTGGCATGTTGGTCGGCATGGACGATTTAAGCTGAAGGGTCTGTTTCTGTGCTGTATGACTCTGTATAACTGGCAGTATAATTTAGTTCCTCCAGTTCTTCAGCATTCTCTGATCATACCAAGGATGTAGGTAGTAGACAGGAAATGAATGGAGCTCTGCTTACAAAGAAATGGGTGTCAGCTCTTTATTGCCATTAGAAAGATGAAGTGTTAATTTTATGCCATTAAATTGATGGTGGTTTATTTATCATAATTCTAATGGTACTGCAGCTAGAGTGGTAATGGGCTACCTTGTTAGAGTTATGAACAATAAAAAGTAACAGCTCATTATTTGCTAATTTTCTGCAACTTTCATATTGTGACCTAAGGTTTCTACTGACGCAGCGTATTTACAGCATTCTCAGTATTTTGCCTTTGTGATACACTTAAGCAACCCTCTAGTGAAGTTAGTGTAAAGCAAACAATCCATCCCCTCAATTTCCCCAGCTAGATAGAATGAGTTTAAATCATATCCTGTCACTTGTTAGTAAATCTGTATATAATGGTTTCTCTTTTTTTCTCTCTCGAAGGAATGTGCTCCAGGATTTTACAGACAGAAGATGACAAATGGCCCTCACCCTCCTCTGTGTGTCCCATGCCAGTGTCACAACCACAGTTCTGCCTGTGACCTTGATACAGGCAAATGTCAAGTAGGTGGCTTTTAGAGATGGATGCATTCATTGTGATGAGTGTGAAAAGTTAGCCCTAAAGCAAATATGATTTTGGAAATCCCTTCCAGTTTGTTAATAAACAGTTTATTTAACCTTTGTTACTGAGGAAAGGCAGGATTTACACAATTCTCAAATGTAGGCATTTTGAGTATTTATTCAGGCTACATTACTCTTTTAACAGGAAGTAGAACTGATGCTCAGTGGTTATGCAAGCTGTTTTCCCAAATATCATTCTTGCAGTTAGTGATGCAGTGAAATTCTTTATTATCATTGGCTGTCTCCCCTCTTGATATTTCTTTCCTGTTCCCAATTTCTTAGGCGGTTGGTGATTATATCTACGTCTGGCCAAAGTGTATTGATGCTGATCAGAGCTGGAATACTCTGTGCTTCTTCTGTTTTAGGGTAGTTGCTTTCTATTACAAGTCAAATAGCAAAAAAGTAACTGCCGTGGGTTACTGGACCACTTCCCTTTATTTTTCTCCCTGGAAGATGCTAACACTGAAGATGCTCTAGGAGCTGAGTAACACTGAGGAATGTTATGTAGGAACATAGAAGTAAACCCATCACCCATTCAAAATCATTTCCCCCTTTGTACCCAATGTATTCCCTTCAAATATCTTGAAAGCTTCATTCATATAATTCTTTTCCACCTCTCATTTTTGTAATTTTGCCTCATACTTTAACCAATTCAAAGGTTATTTGCCTTTCTGAAACGTTGGTGCCCAGGAGTGAACACAATATTCCAGACCTTATTAAATCAGACAGCATCTGTGGAAGGAAACGAACAGTCGATGTTTCAGGACGAGATTCTTCATGAGGGCTCCATGAACCATCAAGTGTTTATTTCCCTCCATAGGTGCTGCCTGACCCCAAAGAGTTACTCCAGCACCTTGTTTTTTTGCATCTGCACTCCCTTGCGTCTATTCCAGGTATTACTGACCAGGATATTTGTCCGCATTTCTGAATTACACAGAGGGAAGGACCCTGGTCCCATTCTCCAATAGCCATTTGGGAGCCTAGGCAATGGGAATGGCCAGAGGGTGCCATCATAAGAAATATCAAATCCAAGTTCAATTTTGTTTGCCATAGCAAACGACATTACACCCTTCCTAATGAGTCATTGGATAGGAGACCTCTGTTTTGACAAAATGCCTCAGTGCCCAGAAATTGGAGCATTAAAGGATACAGGAACTGTATTCATCATGAAGTGACTGTCTTTAGACACTTCCATAACAATCTAGTCTTCCTAATACAAGGCCAAACTGGAAGCTAAATCAGATAGGCCCCTTCCATAATTTTGCACTTCTTGTGTCCCCTACCCCAGGCACTGCAAATAGATTCCCCTTCACTTTATAGCTCACTCAACTTCTGATGATTCGTCTTGTCAAGCCCTGATGTCTTTCTTCCCAACCATCTATCACTTCAGTCCTTTGATATATTTCTGTTGACCTCCCCAGACCTGCACTGAACTATCCATCACTGCATCACGCCAGGTTTCTCCCTTTCTCCTCACACCCACCAAGCTTCTGGCACCAGGCCATCAAAGTCTCTCCCCAATGATCTTACATCACATCACTGTCATGATTTGAAGTAGTGAGTGGAGGGGAGGGGGCGGAGGGAGAGAGAGAGAGAGATTGTTGCAAGGCTGGAGCCATTTGAAAAGAACAAGTCTCGTCAGGAGTGAGTTTTATTTGAGCCAATAAAAAGAAGATGGGTGTGAGTGGGCAAATGTTAGAGTGGGAGGCTTTGGCGCGACAAGATTAGGCAAGCGCAGGCAAAGGTTCCAATTAAGTTTCTATTAAGTTTTTTCTTTATTTATTTCTCTTTCTTTGTCTACTACTACATAGCTAGTGCATTGAGAATGGGTCCAAAGCTAGTGGTAGGTTTTTTGTATGAGATGTAGGAACTTTGGGACACCTCCAATCACCCTGATAACTACATCTACACGAAGTGCATCGAGCTGCAGCTTTACTCATTTCGCAGGGGAATGGGTGTACCTCTTTGGATACTGTTGAGGGGTGGGGGGAAGATGGGGGATGAGGTAGCAACCTACCAGGGAGAAGCCACAGTGAGCAAGTCTCTGACATTGAGTCTGGCTCTGTGGCTCAGAAGAGAGGGAGTGCGAAGAGCAGTATAGTACTGATAGGGGATTCCACACTTAGAGGAGCAGAGAGGAGATTTTGTGGATATGAAAAAGAAACCCGGATGGTAATTTGCCTCCCAGGTGCCAGGGTCAGGGATCTCTCAGATCAGGTCCATCAGGAGAAGTTGAAGCCAGAAGTTGTGGTGCATACTAGTACCAACTACATAAGTAGGAATTGGGAGGAGCTCCTGAATAGAGAATATAGTGATTTGGGTAGAAAGCTGAAAAGCAGGGCCTCCAAGGTAGTAATCTCTGAATTGCTGCCTGTGTAACATGCCAGTGAGGGTAATAATAGAATGATTGGGCAAGTGAGTGGATGGCTGAGGAATTGGTGCAGTGGGCAGGATTTCAGATTTCTGGATCATTGGGATCTCTTCTGGGAGAGTTATGAACTATAGAAAAAGGATGGGTTACACCTGAACCTGAAGGGGATCAATAACCTTGTGGGCAGGTTTGCTAGAGCAGTTAGGGAGGGTTTAAATCAAACTGGCAGGGGGATGGGAACTGGAGTAATAGGGCTGAGGATGGGGCAGTTGGTAAACAAGTAGGTTAAGTGTGTAGTGAAACTGTGATGAAGGCCTGACTAAAATTTCAGTCAGTGTGATGAGTTGAAATGCAACATATGAGCAAAATCACAAAGGGTAATGGATACAAGACTGAAGGTGATATACTTGAATGGCCATAGTATACAAGATAAGGTAGATGATATTATAGCGCAGTTACAAATTAGAAGGTACGTCGTTGTGTGCATCAGCAAATTGTGGATGAAAGAAGATCATAGTTGGGATTATAACATCCAAGGATACACGTTATATTGAAAGAACAGGCAGGTAGGCAGAGGAAGTGGGGTGGCTCTGGTGGTAAACAAGGAAATTAAATCCTTAGAGATGACATGGATTCGGAAGACATAGAATCCTTGTGGCTAAAGTTAAGAAATTGCAAGGGTAAAAAGACCCTGAAGGGAGTTATTTATATACAGACTTCCAAATAGTAGGAAGGATGTGGAATACAGGTTTCCCCCGCCATCCGAAGGTAGAGCATTCCTATGAAACGGTTCGTAAGCCGGAATGTCGTAAAGCAAAGAAGCAATTACCATTTATTTATATGGGATAATTTTGTGAGCATTTGCAGACCCAAAAATAACCTACCAAATCATGCCAAATAACACATAAAACCTAAATTAACAGTAACATATAGTAAAAGAAGGAATGATATGATAAATGCACAGCCTGTATAAAGTAGAAATACTTTTCCACAATCATTGCCGGCACTGTTCTCCGTAGCGAAAATCTCACGCAAGCGCTGTTGGCAAAAACACTCTCCAGTAACCTTTAAGCTATGAAGCTGCCAAATCATACCAAATAACGCATAAAAATACACAGCCTATATAAAGTAGAAATAATGTATGTACAGTGTAGTATCACTTATGGGAATCAGGAAGACAGCTTACCGAGCACACTGATGATGGTGTGTTAGACTGAGTCATCGGAGTTTGGGTGGTGCAGTGTCCCCACCCTCCGGGCCGCCGACTGATACTGATCCGTGAAGCATGCAGTGGTGCAGCGGTAGCTGGGAGGCACACGGCATATCTTTAAGAAAAAGCCGAAATAAACATGCTAATTAATTAGGTGCCGCCCAGCACGTAAATGTCAGCCCGGATCAGAGGTGAATCTATCAGTTCTTGGTCATGGGATGCCAAAACCTCTTCAACATCATCTTCGTCAGCTTCCACTAGGCAAACTCACTTTGTCCTTATTTCGTTCTCCACGATTGAAACACTTAATTATGTCTAGTTATACGCTAAGTGTAACACCCTTACGAGCTCTTTTAGGCTTTTCCGATACTTTAGAGCTCATCTTGCAAACGGCTGCTCACAGGCACGTGTTTAAGCAATGCCGGCGAGAATGCAGTTCCGAATCCGGGGGAGAGCGGCTGCTCGGGGCGCGCGCGGCCTTTTATCGTGTGCTGCCTTTCTTTGTAACAGTGAAAACACTTTCTGTTAGCGAAAACAGGGAACTAATGTAGGTCTTTTGTAACAGTGAGGTTTTGAAAAGCGAACGTTCGAAAAGCGGGGGACACCTGTACTAATTACAACGGAAGGTAGAAAAGGTAGATTGGGAAAATCAGGTAGGTGCTGGATCCCAAAAGAGGGAGATGAATTTTTAGAGTATCTTGTGGTTGAGCCTGCTTGGGGAAAGGCAACACTGGATTGGGTGTTGCGTGATGAACCAGATTTGATTAGGGAGCTTAAGGTAAAGGAACCTTTGGGAGGTAGTGATCACAATGTGAAAGATTTCACCCTACAGTTTGAGAGAGAGAAGCTAAAGCCGGGTGTATCAATATCATAGTAGAGCAAAAAGGAATTACAGAGGCATGTGAGAAGAGCTGACCAAAGTTGATTGGAAGGAAACACTAGCAAGAATGACAGGTGAACAACAATGTCTGGAGTTTCTGGGGACTATTTAGAAAGTACAGGATAGATTACATCCCAGAGATGAGGAAGTATTCTAAGGAGAGGATGAGGCAACTGTAGCTGACAAGGGAAGGCAAAGATGAGTAGATAAAGAGAATTTACGTTGGCCGGAGGGTAGTGAATCTAGATTTCTTTGCCACATGTGGCTGTGGAGGCCGGGTAATTGGTTATATTTAAGGCAGAAGTTGATAGGTTTTTGATTAGTCAGGGTGTGAAAAGTTATGGAGTGAAGCCAGGAGAATGAGGTTGAGAGGGAAATGGATAAGCCTTGATGAAATGGCAGAGCAGACTCAATGGGCCAAATGGCCTAATTTTATGGTCTTATGGTCAAAGTCAGCATAAAGGCAAAAAAAGAGGGCACACAATGTAGTCAAAATTAGTGAGAAGCAAAAAAAGAGGGCACACAATGTACTCAAAAATAGTGGGAAGATAGAGGATTGGGAAACTTACAGAAGGCAACTTAAAGTGCCATAAGGAGAGAAAAAAAAATATGAAGGGAAGCTAGCCAGTAATAGGAAAGAGACTGTCAGAAGTTTTTTTTTTCAAACATATTACGAGTAAAAGAGAAGTGAGAGTAGCTGTCAGGCCACTGGAAAATTACACTGGAGAGATAATGGGTAATAAGAAACGGTGGACAAACTTGATAAGACTTTTGCATTAGTCTTCACTATGGAAGACACTAGCAGTGTGCAAGAAATTCGAGTGTCAAGGGGTAGAAATGAGTGGACTTGCTACTACTAAGGAGAAGGTGCTAGAGAAGCTGAAAGGTCTGAAGGTAGGTAGGTCACCTGGACCAGATGGACTACACCCCAAGGTTCTGAAAGAGATAGCTGAAGAGATTGTGAATACATTAGTAATAATCTTTGAAGAATCAATAGATTCTGGAATAGTTCCAGAGAACTGGAAAATTGAAAATGTCACTCCACTCCTTAGGAGGGAGTGAGGCAGGAGAAAGAAAATTATGGGCAGTTAGCCTGACTTAAGTGATTGGGAAGTTGTTGGAGTCCATTATTAAAGATGAGGTTTTGCTGTACATAGAAGCACATGAGGAAATGGGCCAAAGTCAGCATGGTTTCTTTACAGGAAAATCTTCCCTGACAAATCTCTTGGAATTCTATGAGGAAATAACAGGCTGGATAAATACTGCTTAGATTTAGATTTTTAGGAATACAAGGCGCCACACGAGTCAGCATGGTTTCTTTAAGCGAAAATCTTGTCGGTCAAATCTGTTGGAATTCTGAGGAAATGACAGGCAGGATAGATACTAGCAACACACATCAAATTTGCTGGTGAACGCAGCAGGCCAGGCAGCATCTCTAGGAAGAGGTACAGTCGACGTTTCGGGCTGAGACCCTTCGTCAGGGCTAATGGAAGGAAGAGCTAGTAAGAGATTTGAAAGTGGGAGGGGAGGGGGAGATCCAAAATGATAGGAGAAGACAGGAGGGGGAGGGATGGAGCCAAGGGCTGGACAGATGATTGGCAAAAGGGATATGAGAGGATCATGGGACAGGAGGCCCAGGGAGAAGGAAAAGGGCGAGGGGGGGAAAAACCCAGATCCTCTAGATGAGAAAGAATTTTTTTAACCAGAGGATGGTGTTTGCATACATTTTGAGAGGACTAGAATATAAGACAAATGATGTAAAGCTGATGCTCTGTAAGGCATTGGTCAGACTGCACTTGGAGTATTGTGAGCCGTGTTGGTTCCCATATCTAAGAAAAGATGTCCTGGCCTTGGAGAGTGTCCAGAGGACATTTCCAAGAATGATTCCAGGAATGAAAGGGTTAACATATGAGAAATGTTCAATGGTTTTGGGCCTGTACTCGCTGGAGTTCAGAAGAATGAAGGGGAATCTCATTGAAACCTATTAATTATTGAATGGCCTGGATAAAATGGATGTGTGGAGGAAGTTTCCCTTCACAGGAGAGTCTAGGACTACGAGGCACAGCCTCAGAATAGAACAACATCCATTTAGAACGTAGATGAGAAGGAATTTTTTTCACCAGAGGATTGGAATCCATATGCCATAAATGGCTGTGGAAGCGAAGCCATTGGGTATACTTGAAGTGGAGATTGATAGGTTCTTCCTTAGGTAAAGCATCAAAGGTTATGGGGAGAAGGCAAGAGAATGGGATTGAGAAGGGTTATAAATTAGCCATGATGGAATGGCGGGGCAGATTCGATGGGCTTAGTTCTGCTCCTATGTTTTACGAACTTCATAACCACCTCGCCCTCCATCCCACCCCCTGTGGTATTATGTATACCCTTTTAAAAGAAGGGAGTATACTTCTTAATTTGCCAACTGACCCCCCCCCCACCCCCGCCAAGTGTAAGTTGCACTCAACTAACTAAAAATGTTTTATTTTCCGGTTATAACAAAATGAGATCTAAAGGACATGTTTGTCCTTTAGACATTTTATGGCAACCTGACCTTTTTGGACGGCTAGTTTATCTATTTGATTTAAAGTATCAATTTTAGCTGGATTTATTTTAATATTATTTACAATAAATACCATTTGTTAGTGTTGTATTGATTGCTGTTAAACCCACACAATAATCTCCGGTGAAGTCCTGGTTTAATATGTCTCCCATTTATGAATGGAACATAGCTCAAGTCATAACAATTAATTTATCTCCAAAAGATTTCATGTCTGTAGTTATGCTCAGGTATCTTGGATTGGAAAATAATACTTCAGATAGATATACGATCTCTATCAGAGCCAGGTCTTGAATTAAGTTACAAGTATTAAACATTCTTGGCCACAGTTGATGTTCCTAAGTGTGACCATTTGCCGCATATTATTGGCAACAGCATCACCACCCTAACTAAAAGAGACTGAAGTACTTAGGATGGTGTTCACTGCTTGCCTCTCAAGTCCATTTAGATCTGATAATAAATGGAGACATAGCCAGTGACACCCATATTCTGCGAAAGAATAAAGGATAACTTCAGGGGTTCAGAGGTCCGATTGGCCGCCTCCAGTGGATTAATGTACAACAAATCAACAAAGTCAACTTTTAATGCTTCAGCAGGCAGTAAAGAAACATGACTTCAGTTAAAAATGTTGCAAAGGAAATCCTCAGTGCTGTGAAGAAATAAGCATTTTATTTCTACTTAGAGGTTGTTCTTCAGAGCCTAATTGCTTTAGCGTTATCTTGTCAATCCCATTTGGACAATTTTTTGCTTCAGTTACGCCACACTTAATCAACGTACATGGATTATTCCCACCACACAACAACACGGAGGCGTAGTGGTTAGCAGAATGCTTTACAGTACAGGTCACCCGGCTTCAGTTCCCGCTGTTGCATGTAAGGAATTTTTTACGTTCTCCCCGTGACCGCATGGGTTTCCTTCGGATGCCCCGGTTTCCTCCCACAGTCCAAAGGTGTACCAGTAGGGAGGTTAATTGGTCATTGTAAATTGTCCTGTGATTAGGCTAGGATTAAATCAGGGAATTGCTGGGTAGCGTGGCTCAAAAGTGCCAGAAGGGCCTTTTCCACACTGTATCTCAATCAATAAATAAGTAAATAAAACCTGCTGAGTGACAACAATCTATTTGTGATTCTCTATTTCTGTAAACCAGGGATGTCGAGACAATACAGCAGGAGATCACTGTGAAGTGTGTGCTTCAGGATATTATGGTAGAGTAAATGGATCTATCAATGACTGCTCACTCTGCGCCTGTCCCAGGCCCCATCTTGGCAGGTAAAGTATGATTACAGGCAAATGCAAGCTGCAGAGGTTGACTTCCTTTCCTGAGCAAAAGGAAAGTAATTTCCACAGTGTTTCTCCCACAACACTGTGATACCCACACAAAATGCTGGAGGAACTCAGCAAGTCAGGCAGCATCAATGGTGGTGAATAAACAATCAATGTTTAGGGCCGATACCCCTCTTTAGGACTGGAAAGGAAGGGGGCAGATGAAAGGTGGGGAAAGAGAAGGAATGTAAGCTGGCTGGTGATAGGTGAGACCCAGGTGAGGGGGAAGGTGGGTGGTGAGGGAGTATCTTGAGGTAAGAAACTGGGACAGGATTGGCGGAAGAGACAAATTGCTGAAGAATAACGAATCTGACAGGAGAGGACTGTAGACCAAGGAAGAAAGGGAAGGAGGGGAACTGGAGGGAGGCAGTAGAGGAGGCCATGGGCAGACATGTCAGAATGGAAATGGGAAGCTGAATTGAAATGGGGGCCACCAGAAAATCTTGCTATTTGTGGCAGTCCAAGCGCAGGTGCTTGATAGAGTGGTCCCCCAACCTGTGCCGGGTCTCACCAATGTAGAGGAGGCTGGATCAAGAGCACCAGCTACAATAGATAACCCCCACAGATTTGCAGGTGAAGTGTCACCTCACCACCTCACCCATTTCAATTTGACTTCCCTTTATTTCTTTGGCTCTTGAACCTACCACCTCCCAGCTTCTTACTTCATCCCCCCTCCCCACCCGTCACCCTTTCCCCTCACCTATTCTCACTTGTCACCTGCTAGCTTGTACTCCTTCCCCTCCCTCTGCCTTCCTATTCTGGCTTCTGCTGTCCTTCCTTTCCAGTCCTGATGAATGGTATCAGCCCAAAACACCGACGGTTTATTCCCCTCCAAAGGCACTGCCTCCAGCATTTTGGGTGTGTTCCAGCATCTGCAGAGTCTGTTGTGTTTACAACACTGTGATAACTGGGTGTGATGGGGAAGTACAAAGGAAGAGCTGAGGCATTAAGTTTGGTCCTGACTGAACCACCAACAGAATCAGTCAGGGTGCAGATCTAGCCCGCTAGTTTGCAATCCTTTCTAATGAAGTTATATACACAAGCACCTTTGTGCTGAATTTAACAGATAAAGTTGTCAAAAGCAAGACATTATTTCAAATAAATTGAAACAGGCAGCACAGCAACACAGCTACATTGCCCTGGATTTGATCCTGATCTGTGAGGCATTTGCATGTTCTCCCTGTGACTTTGTGGGCTTCCTGCTGGTGCTCTGGTTTCCTCTCATGTACCAAAGACATGTAGGTCGATAGGTTGATCAGCCAAAGTAAATTGCCCCCTCTTTGTGTGAGTGGAAGAATCTACAGGGGGTTGATGGAATAGAAAATAGGATTGGTGTAGATGAGCGCTTGCTGGTAGTGTAAACTCAGTAGGCTGAAGGGCCTGTTTCTCTGATGCATGACTTTCAGAGATTTTAAATGTTTTACTGAGATCCACATCCACCTGTGGTGCTTTTTAGAAAGAAGTAAGCTCAAATTGGTCGAGTTTTCACGGCTCGCTTTTTAAATCCTGCTGAGTTTTTGCACCGATTTCCCTTGATTAAGTTACTTCAGTTCATCAGTATCAGACTCAAACACTCAAGTCAGTTAGACTGTCTGTTTGATTTGGTTAATCAAAGGGATTTCAATTTTAAGTTATCTCTTAATTGTAAATTTAGTGTGGTTATTTTACATGTGGTAATAATGTAAAACATATTGACAGGTGGTATCAACTTTCAACTGAACACTCAGCATTCCAGCCGAGTAACTTCATTGTAATGATTTTGTCTTGGGCTGCTGAAACGGTGCTACCCATTATTATCCCATCATATAATTTAACCTCCCCCCGCCCCCCAGTAGTTTCTTGGTCCCAGTACTGAGATATTTATTACGAACAACAGAATTCCATGCGTCCCAAATCCACTTCCAGCCAAGATACTTTCAGTTTGCATTTGAGTTGTTGATCAAGGGACTTCAATTCCCATGAACACGTGGCATCTACTTGGCCTTAACATAATTTTCCTCTATCCCATTTCTCTCCAGCTTTAGCCCCACGTGCGTGTTAGAAGGTGTGAGTGATTTCCGCTGTAATGCCTGCCTGCCTGGCTATGAAGGACAGTACTGTGAAAGGTTGGTTTTACTGTTACTGTGCAGCTTGGAGCTTGTTTAGTTGTGGGGTGACAGGTTTATCAAGAGTATAAATCAACTGTACAATTTTAAGATGAAAATGGCTTGTATTAATCAGTGTGCAGCAACAAGCAATATTATTTAATGAGAAGATCTGAACCTAGTCAGCACATTTGGTTTTATGATGTTCATGCAAAATGTAAATTCATTCAGAATTACGTTCAATTAAGGAACTAAGGTAAGTCTTGGTTACATCAATACACTCATTTTAATATGTGGGTGTTCTGCTACCAAGTTTTGTAAACTCTGAAAAATACTTTGGAAATCAGAAAAGTGGTATTAAATACCTGTGTTTTCCTCAATAATTACTTATCCCTCCATGTCTCCAGATGTGCTCCTGGTCACTATGGTAACCCACGTGCTTCAGATGGGAAGTGTCATAAATGTGAATGTAATCCAAGTGGTTCCATCCATAATAACTGTGATTCTCTCCTGGGCTATTGCATTTGCAAATTGGGTGTTACGGGTCGTCTCTGTGATCAGTGTGAACGTAAGCATGTGCTGGTGGAAACTGAATGCATATGTAAGTATCCCTTCTTAAACTGCCTGCTTTCTCTATAATTTGCTTTACAGAATTTTAAAGGGAAGCATTTTATTGATTTTCTGAATGATGATTCAACTCAGAACATTTTTAAGAGTGGATTTAATCACAGGCCTTTCCAAATTAAAACTAAAATTACCTGCTTTGCATTTGAACCAATCAGATGGCTGAGGTTCTCAGTGCTCTGATACTTAATCTCAGCCATGGAAGCAATTGCTTCAATGTCTCTGATAGAGGAAGGAGGTCAATGTTCTTTCTTCTTACCTCTACTGAATGGTTGTGTGTTTGTCGTGAGCATGAAGGAGGTTTACTTCTGACTCAGTGATTCATCTGAGCACTTACCTGATCCTTACAGCTATCAGAACTTTCAAGGCTGTGTGCAAGGGACAGTGACGAGAAACAAGGCACTTGGGATATTGATCTGTAATGAACCGCAATCACACTTTGCCACAGTGTTCTGTTACGTACCCCGTAACTGGGTTGCCAAACCAGCAGAAATGGATCACTCAGTTGGAGTCTGGAGTACTAGAACTAAGAAAGTTTTATTAAAGAAACAAGCAACACAGTAATCGAAAGGATAATAAATGCAACAGTTCAGCGATGATAAACACACATGTGCACAGAATTAAGATAACAGCATCAATCAAGCTCTATCGTTGTCTAGGGGTAAATGACCAAATTTCAAAGTGACTCAAAGTTCAGTCCAATTTAGTAGTTCAGTTCGCAGTAATCGTTGCCATGGCGATGGACAACGTGGGGGAAGAGAGAGAGGGAACAGGAACAACTGATCATTCAGACACTGCTTCACTCACAGACCGGCGAGATGGCTCACAAGCAACTTTTGGGCGGGTCCTTGGTGATGTCACCTGAGGTCACCGACTGTGACCACTCCTCCAGATGCGGTCGATCCTCTGCAGTGAACCCGGCACCCAGGCAAGGGCGGACACACATCGGGTTCCCGCTGATCGTACCTTTCCACCCTGTGCGTTGTCTGGTACTTCTCACCAACTCGTGAGAGGCGTACTGCTTCCAGGGTCTCGTTACCTCAGGTGGCGTGTGTGTCCTGCCTTAGCGAACCGGTCCCTTTTTATCCCCCTGCTGGGGCATCGCCTGTCCACCACTTCAAACAGTTCAAGGTTCAAAGGGGGGAGCCGCTCCAGACAGCTCTCTCTCCCCCGTCCCTTCATTACACATCTCCAGACGCTGCTCCATTGTTCCTTATCTCTCCTTCCCCTGAGGGCAGGTGGCAGACCACTTGCTGATGTCACTGATGCTAACCCAGACCAGCAAACATCTTAATTTTATGTGTATTCTCGTCACAGTTCGTACTGTGGCTCTATTCATTTGTACGGCACCAACTATACGGTTGCTGCCAGGCAGTGATGCCTGTTTTGTGGAACTGCTTAGTTCCAGTTCAAGCTGAGAAGTGTCAATTAACGATAGTTTGTCTCTTTATGTGTCCATAGCAGGACATGAAAATCACTCTATGAGGCAGCGGTTCTGTTAGCTGTGCCAACTTGGCTTCTTTGAAGAGGTGGCACAACTAACAGAACTGCTGCCTCACAGCTTCAGAGACCTGGGTTCAAAGCCGACCTCCGGTGCTGTCTGTGATGATGTTGCATTTTCTTGTGGGTTTTCCCTGGCTGTTCCTGGTTCCTCCCACATCCCAAAGATGTATGATTGGCCACTGTAAATTTCCTCTAGTGTCTAGGTGAGTGGTAGAATCTGGCAAGAATGTGGGGAGAATAAAAGTGATGGTTAGTGCAGATTTGCTGAACAACTTGATGGAAGTAGACAACCTCTTTCTTATGGAGACAGATAGTACATAATTGAGTGGAGGAGGCCACTTCTATTGAAACAAAAAAGAAAATCATGAGACATGTGCAGTGGTTAGCTAATCATGTGGTGCATTTTGTATTAACACCCAGAGTCATAAGTAACCTCATGTTTGATTATAGTTTGAATCTTGCCCTGAGAGTCGCACATTGAACTCCAAAGCCTGAAAGGCAAGTCGGTCTACTTTCAAAGAAACTTTTCAATCCTTTGCATGGGAGCATTTTGAAAGAAATCCACCATTCCGTGTTATTTAAGTGGATGTAACAATTGGGGCCATGAGCTCAGAGTTAACTTGCCTAGGGAGAATGAGTCAGTTTTGAAACTTGCAGGTTTTATTTATTTCCAATCCTGCTCAGCCCGGAAGTTAATGAAGAGCACAGGGAGCTGCCCATCCCAAACTTTACATATTCAAATAAAGCATGTTTGGATAAATTAGGGCTTTTAAGTCTGAAAATGGAAACACCAAATAACAGTAATTTACATAAGATAGCGTTGTGTTCAGATTTTTCTTTAGAGGAGAAAGTTGCAGATGTACTATTAACTTATTTATTTGCAGTAGTGACGGAGGCAGAAGAGTAGGATCTAGAAGTTAACATAAAGACTATTTGTTCCTTTCACATACATCAAGCAAAATTTAGCTGGAAATGAAGACAAGTGAAGATACTTAGAAAGGAAGTGGGGCTCACCAGTGAAAATCATCTAAAATATGGACAGAAAGGCACAGAATAAGGATGTAAAGGGCCCACAATCATGACTTGATTAAAATACAAGTGCTGAAAGGGCAGAGAAAGATTGTTGGTGCAAATTCCTGGTTCTGGAAGAAATTGTGATGATTAATAATGAGCATTGCTTCCAGAATATCATGGATTGTTTAGTCATTCTGCAGGTATCTGAATGCTGGGATTACAAAGGTGGGAGGGGTCCAGTAGAATATACAGGTGCAGTTTTACAAATGGAAGTTAAAAGATTCTTCTTAAATATTTTTATTGGTAAAGCAGCAAAATCATTGTAATAGTGTTTTCAATTTCTTGAATGAAGAACACTTTGTTTTTCACATTTCACATCCTTCACTCCTCAGCTTGTGATGATGAATGTACAGGGCTTCTGCTGTTTGACCTCGACAACCTGGAAGCCAGTTTGATGGCAATTAACTTCACAGGGTTTGACCTAGCTCCTTATAATCTCATCTCCGCCATTGAAAACATCACTGAGAAATACAAGGTGAGATATTTAAAAATGACTTCCATATGGCTTGAGCGAGAGCTGCTTGCAGCACATTAACATGGAGGTCATAGAAACATTGAAAGTCGGGGTGGGAGTAGGCCAGTTAATCCTTTCACCATTCAATGTGGTCATACCTGATCATTCAGTTTTGCTGCCTTAACTGCCTTGGTAGACATTTTTATTGATGCCAAACAAAATCCAGATCATTGAACCTTCCTTTTTTTAAATCTGTTGCTATTCAAATAATAATATATCTTCCAATTATTTGGTCAAGCTGGATAACAAAACATTTATCCACATTATATCACAACTGCCGTGCATTTGAACCCTCACTTAACTTCTCCAGATGACTTTGAATCCCCCCTTCCTTCCATCTCACAGCTCGCACTCCCATCCAGCTACGTGCTGTTTGCAAACTTGGAGATATTATTTTTAATTCTCTCATGTAAATTACTACAGTGCTGTGGTCAATCAGCAAACGTCTTCCTGATGCAGGGCCTCAACCCAAAATGTTGACAGTTCCTTTCCCCCGCAGATGCTGCTCAACCTACTGAGTTCCTTCAGCAACACACCCAAAATGCTGGAGGACCTCAGCAGGCCGGGCAGCAGCTGTAGAAAAAAAGTACAGTTGACATTTTGGGCCGGGACCCTCCGGCAAGACTGGAGGGAAAAACGGTGAGGAGTAGATTAAAAGGTGGGGGAGGGGGGTGAGAAACACAAGGTGATAGGTGAAACCGGGTGGGGGGGGGTAGGTAAGTAACTGGGAAGTTGTTTCTTCAGACTTACTCTGTCACTCAGTATCATTGTGGCTAATCTTTTGTGCTAGTTTCCCATGGCCCTCAATTCCCCAACTTTCTAAAGTACATCACATGCTGCAGGTGTTGGTGATGGTGCCACACGCATGGGCTGACCTCATCCCCAACATGTAAAATTTATTTCCACAAATCTTTGCTTGCTTTTGCAATGCAAATGCCACGTTCGTCGGGTCAACTTGTGCCTCTCTGAAAATGTGATTGTCCTGTTCTAAATGAGGTGTACGTAGAGTGTAGTCATTTGCCATAGAACCCTTAGCACAGTGAACAAAGAGTGGTACAGAACAGGAACAGGCCCTTCAGTGCACCTCGATCAGACCTGAAAACAGCATCTGCCCTTACCCCTCTGTTCCCCTCTTTGGTGTTGCTGAGTAGGTTGCCCTTAGTTGTGCTTGAAGTTGAGTCTCCTCAGGTCAAGCCTGCACAGGTGTCATCTGCGTAGGTGTGTACCTTCACTCTTTGGAAGGGGTGGGGGGGGGGAGCTGCAGGAGAAGGACTGTGAGTAGAGCGGGGAGGGGAAAATGTGGAAAGGGGAGTGAATGGAGGAGTGAGGGGAGGATGAGTGAGTGGAGTAAGGAGGGGTGAAGCAGTGAGGGAGGAGGGTAGTGGGAATCAGAGGGGAGAGGCTGTGAATGGAGGAGGAGTGAGTTGGTGGAGTTGAGAGTGAGTTGAGGGGAGGAGGGAGGGGGAAGTAAGTGAAGCAGAAGGAAGGTAGAAGATGGAGCAGCAAGAGCTATAGGATTTAAATTGTTTCATGTGATTATAGATATAAATATCTGGTTACATGGGGTTAAAGCAAAACATCTTTCTCTTGATGAGCACTTACATTGTAACTCTGGCCCTTCTCACCAAAATTTTGTGCACCACTGGTTTAGATGCAATGCACAGCGACATCCACAAATTGTTAATGTTTATATAGTATTGCAACCTGTAATTACAGAAGATCTCCTTGTTTGACTTATACAACAATGCAACAGGTTCAGCCAATGAGTTAAAAATTGGCCAGCCTTTACACATTTCTGGGCTAATTTACATGTAAATAAAATAAACTTGTATGTTTCTTTTCTACTTTTAACAAAGACACATTAATGATATACTCAGATGACCACTTAAAGGCTGTGGGATTAACAACGTAGTCATAGATAGACACAGTATGGAAACAGGCCCTTCAGCCGGAGTCCATACTAGCCACTACACTGCCACCCCAACCCATTTGATTTTCTTCATATTCCTCATCAGATTCTACTCCTCACACAGACAATTACAGTGGATCTGGGAGAACGTCATGGGGAAACTCATGTGACCACAGGGAGAACATACCAACTCAACATGTAGTGGGGCTGGCATAGTGTTCTGGATAGTCTAATGCTTATTTCACTGGACAGACACGGAGAGTCTTAAGTTCAAGGCCTACCTTGCAGTTTATTAAATTCAAGTGCATTTAGTTCAAGTTTAAGTAGTCAGCATGACCATGCATAGCCAGGGTATAAAAGCCATGAAAATGAGCTTTTTGCGACAGCAGCAGCACAGTAGAAACATGGCAAACAAATTAGCATAATATAATTAGCATAAATTCACACTAATATAAATTAGATATAATTTGGTTAAAAAAACATACAGGTTTGTTCAAAAATATGAAGCACTGGGGAAGAAGTTGACTTTGAACCTTGAAGAGTGGGTCATTTAAATAAATCTGGGATAAACAATTATTACCAGTAAAACTGCTGCGTGTTTGTAAGTGGTTAGAGAGCTGATCTACCATTTTCATCCCATCGGTCCTTTGTGTGAGTCCAGACCCATGGATGTTGCAGATTTGTGACAGCCTCCTCAGTATAGGGGCAATTGGAATTGACCTTGCTTCCCAGTTCTGCCAGTGGTGCCCACGTCACACATGAGAAAGGTGTTAGAATGGGAAGATTCATGACTAGTCTAGCAATGGTGAAATGCCATAAACGAACCTTTCTTCAATGACTATCTGCCGAACTACATACTGTGAAGTATTGACACAGCAGCTATTAACACTTAGAAAACACTGATTAATGAAATTTGGAAATAATTGATATTTTTATTAATATTTCTATGAGTAGTTGTCAGTGTCCAATTATTAATAACATGCATCCTTTCAAAGTAAAGATGATGGAATTGCAATAAATAATTATTTATTCTGGAGAGGACTCTCACAATGCTGTTGTAGAATAGGTGGTAAGTCCTATAGATAGACTTGGCCATGAGTTGTCAGTTCTCTTGGTGTTAAATGAGACAGAGGCTTTCTGGCAAAGGCAGCAGTTTTCACCTGGAGCCGATACCACAACTGCTGAAGTCAGTTAATGTGGAACCGCTGCAGCCTTGGTCTTGAGCTTGTTGAATGCTCAAGGAGACCACAACAAGAGATTTGCTAATGCCATCTTGTATCTTGGTACTCAAATTTTCAACCTGTTATGGAAATAAGTGAACTCAACTTGGAGGTAACATTTATAGTTGCATTTTTTTTTTCAGTGCAGCACCGCTGGCAAGAATTTTCAAAGTAAGGTGCGTTGTAAAGTAAACAGGGTTTAGTGAACTAAAGTTGAAAATACTTTGCTACCAGTAACTGAGAGCCCTTTAAATATGCATTACTGGAAAACAGTTCTAGAAACACAGGGCACTAGAGTCCAGTGGAAGACAGAGTCACTGAAATTGAATTTTTATATTTGAAGAGAAGCCAATGGCTGCATGAAATAGTGTAGAAGGAAAAGTACTTGAGTATAGTGGCTTTGTTTAATGGTAGTCCTCTTACCTCAGAGTTAGAATGCTGTAATTTAGGAATTCATTTACTTATGAGATGTACATTGAAACATAGGGTGAAATGATGTCATTTGCGTTAACAACCAACACAACCTAACATTAGCTGGGGTAGCCCGTAAGTGTTGCCGCACAATCCAGAGCCAACATAGCGTGCCCACAATGAACAACACAGAGCAAAACTGAATACAACAAGTAACAAAACGAGAGCAGCAAAACAAGCCTTGTTTCCCCTCCTTCCCCCCGCCCCCCCCCCCACTGTACACAAACACGGTCCTTCAACCCCAGTGAATGCATTCCGCAAATATTCCACTGGCTGGAAAGCACCTTGACACACCCTGAGAACATGAGCTGCTGTACTTTAACTGACGATAATATTGTACCTTCCTTCAGTTAGTCCTGACGAAGGGTCTCGGCCTGAAACGTCGACTGCGCCTCTTCCTATAGATGCTGCTTGGCCTGCTGCGTTCACCAGCAACTTTGATGTATGTTGCTTGAATTTCCAGCATCTGCAGAATTCCTGTTGTTTGCGTTTATAATTATGTACCTCATAGCTTAGTGTTTAGATAATAGGACCCACTCACCAGTTCTTGATTTGAATTCTGATGTAACTAGGTGAAAATGTGATGGTAAATGTTGCATTTTCGATAAATCGTTTTAAATCACAATGGTGCTACTAATGTTTAGCCTTTGAAACAGAACAGTATTTTTCCCTTTTCCATCTTCTTTATATATTGCCACGCTTTCCTGGCAGCTGGAATATATTTGTCAACATGACGATTATCAAGTGCCTAGCCTTCTTGTGTCAGCATCTTCAGTGAACGGTAGTGACCTATTCAACTATAGTACCCGCCCCTTCAGTGATATTATGAAAATTTAGCTGCAGGATGGGAGGGGAGAGGTCAGGTCATTGTTCATAGTGAGGCAATGCAGAAGGAGACCTCTGATTGCTGCTTCCTTTTCTTAGCAACTTGAAGGTGCAAAGTGAAATCATGTGGAACTGAACTTGTGTATCAGCAGGCTCAAGGACAGCTTGTCAACCACTGTTAGGTTATTAAATGGTCCCCAGAACCAGAAGATGCACTCTTGATCTCACATTCTACCTCGTGATCTATATGGATGGCATGCAAAACAAAGTTTTTCACTGTACCTCACTACATATAACAGTAATATTAAACCAGAACCATAATAAATGTAAAAGAAAAATCACATTCAGCTAGAATAGCAATTATGCAATGACAAGTTGGAATGCTAATATTGATTTTTGTCCTACAGTTGCTGTCCGAAATGTTGAATATTTACTGTTCTGTGCTTCAAATTTCCAGAATATGTAGATTTTTAAAATAGTAGAGACTGGAAATGCTGGAAACCTGGAGCAACACACAAAATGCTGGATGAATTCAGCAGGTCAGGCAGCATCTGTGGAGGGAAATAGTCGACATTTCAAGATGAGACTCTTCATCGGCATTGGAAAGAAAGGGGAGAGATAGCCTGCATAACGGGGTGGGGGGCGGGGTGGAGGAAGAGCTGGCAGGTGACAGATGCAGGTGAGGGGAGGGGGCGAGAGTCAGCTGAGGAAGGAGGAAAGTAGGAGTGATGGAAAAGGAATGACTTTTAAGGAAGGGGGAGAGTAGAAGTGGTCTATACATTTGGAGGTGATAGACAGCAGTGAGAAAGGGCTGAAGAAGATGGAATAGGAGAGGACAATGCACCATGGAATGTGTGGGTGATATGCAGATCGAGATGGTGGGGGAGGAGAAAAAGAAGGGTAGGATAAGGGAAAAAAATGGGGGGGGGGCAACAAAGGAGAGTGATTACCAGGTTAGAGAAGTCAATGTCCATGCCTTTGCTATTGTGAACTGCTAGGATTAGTAGAAAGAAACTATTTCTGCTGGCTCTCAAGTTCTGGATCATAGATTAGTGAGTCAATTTTGAGCCCGTCATCTTAGTAATTAAATTGGAATGATTTCAACATGTGAAAGGTGGCAGAAAATTACAGTCCTTTTGCGCAGAAGTCAGTTGATATTGGATCAATGATTAATTTGATACATTTTGTTAACAAAAGGATTCAGGAGCATGAAGGAAAGTTAAGTATATGGAGTTAAATCTTATATTTGGCCACGATCGTATTAGCAGGCAAAATAGGCTTGAGTTGCGTTTATCCTGACAGATTTTCTTTCATCAGTGGAGAACGCGGAATGTTGGACTTACATTATATTCATTAGCATGAATAATTTGTCAAAACCTTAAATAGTTAATTAATATAGCTTAATGGGTTAAACAGCTCCAAAGATGATTGAGTTTTCTGGTTTTCTTGTAGATTACCTTGGCACCGGAAAGAAAGACCAGTGCCGCAATCATGCAGGCAGAGGGACAGGTGTCTACATTAGCTTCGGACATCCATCATTTACAGCAGAAGGTAAGCCAAATCCTTGTCTCCTTCTCAGTTAAAGTTGCAAAATTTCACTGAACAAGGGATATTCATCTAGAAATTCACCTTTGGTTAGTTGAACTTGTCATTTTGTATAGTGGCAGTTGGGTGTTTTGTTTTGTTTCCGGAATCCAGTGAACTTTGGTGGATCCAGTTATCTACATACTGATGAATGAGGATGTATTTCTAAGCAATTTAATCTGTCTATATTTATTAGACTGCTTATTTCCTACTTGGGCATCCCATGAGAATAACAGCCTCTATTTGATGTACAGAGGGATCTTAGGGTCCAAGCTTCTGCAGCTTACTGACAGCAGAAAGGGTGATAAAATACACATCGACAGACTGGTAAAGAAGAGCTATGGCATGCTTGCATCATTTGTTAGGGCTTTGAGTGTGAGAGTCAGGAAATCACATTGCAATTATACAAAACTTCACTTTGGTGGTACTTGGAGTTTTGCGTTCAATTCTGGTGGCTCCTTCACAGGGAGGATATAGGTGAAGAAGTAGCTTACCAAGATGCTGCATGTTTTAGGGGGTATGAACTATAAGGAAAACTTACACAAACTTAGATTGCTTTCTCTGGAGCGTCGGAGACTGAAGGGAGGCCTGATGGAAGTTTTGAAAATTATGAGAGGCATAGTTAAAATAGAGAGCTAGAAACTATTTTGCAAGGTAGAAATGTCAGATACTAGAGCAACACACATCAAAGTTGCTGGTGAACGCAGCAGGCCAGGCAGCATCTCTAGGAAGAGACACAGTCGACGTTTCAGGCCGAGACCCTTCGTCAGGACTAACTGAAGGAAGAGCTAGTAAGAGATTTGAAAGTGGGAGGGGGAGGGGGGGATCCAAAATGATAGGGGAAGACAGGAGGGGCAGGGATGGAGCCAAGAGCTGGACAGGTGATTGGCAAAAGGGATATGAGCGGATCATGGGACAGGAGGCCCAAGGAGAAGCAAAAGGGGGAGGGGGGGAAACTCAGAGGATGGGCAAGGGGTATAGTCAGAGGGACAGAGGAAGAAAAAGGAGAGAGAGAAAGAATGTGTGTATATAAATAAATAACGAATGGGGTACGAGGGGGAGGTGGGGCATTAGCGGAAGTTAGAGAAGTCAATGTTCATGCTATCAGGTTGGAGGCTACCCAGATGGAATATAAGGTGTTGTTCCTCCAACCTGAGTGTGGCTTCATCTTTACAGTAGAGGAGGCCGTGGATAGACATATCAGAATGGGAATGGGATGTGGAATTAAAATGTGTGGCCACTGGGAGATCCTGCTTTCTCTGGCAGACAGAGCGTAGGTGTTCAGCAAAACGATCTCCCAGTCTGCGTTGAGTCTCGCCAATATATAGAAGGCCACATCAGGAGCACCGGACTCAGTATATCACCCCAGCCGACTCACAGGTGAAGTGTTGTCTCACCTGGAAGGACTGTCTGGGGCCCTGAATGGTGGTAAGGGAGGAAGTGTAAGGGCATGTGTAGCACTTGTTCCGCTTACAAGGATAAGTGCCAGGAGGGAGATCAGTGGGGAGGGATCGGCGCGACGAATGGACAAGGGAGTCGCGTAGGGAGCGATCCCTGCGGAAAGCAGATGGGGGGGGAGAGAAAGATGTGCTTAGTGGTGGGATCCCATTGGAGGTGGCGGAAGTTACGGTGAATAATATGTTGGACCCGGAGGCTGGTGGGGTGGTAGTTGAGAACCAGGGGAACCCTATTCCTAGTGGGGTGACGGGAGGATGGAGTGAGAGCAGAAGTGCGTGAAATGGGGTAGATGCGTTTGAGAGCAGAGTTGATGATGGAGGAAGGGAAGTCCCTTTCTTTAAAAAAGGAGGACCTCTCCCTCGTCCTGGAATGAAAAGCCTCATCCTGAGAGCAGATGCGGCAGAGACGGAGGAATTGCGAGTCCCTTCCACCCCCACCAACGACCACTTCTCCCATCTTCAACCCTCCTCCTCTTCATGGACACCCCACTCTGGTCTTCTGCCTGCTCTGGATCTCTTTATTGCTAACTGCCGACGGGACATCAACCGTCTCGACTTCACCGCACCTTGTTCCCATTCCAACCTTACTCCTTCCGAACGCTCTGCTCTCCACTCTCTCCGCACTAATCCTAACCTTACTATTAACTGGCCGATAAGCGGGGGGCTGTTGTAGTCTGGCATACTGACCGCTACCTTGCCAAGGCACAGCGACAACTCGCGGATACCTCCTCTTATTTACCCCTTGATCGTGACCCCACTAAGGAGCACCAGGCCATTGTCTCCAAAACCATCACTGACTTTATCCGCTCAGGGGATCTCCCATCCACTGTTACCAACCTTATAGTTCCCACACCTCGCACTTCCCGTTTCTACCTCCTACCCAAGATCCACAAACCTGCCTGTCTTGGCCGACCTATTGTCTCAGCTTGCTCCTGCCCCACCAAACTCGTTTCTGCATACCTCGACACGGTTTTATTCCCCCTTGTTCAATCCCTTCCTACCTATGTTCGTGACACTTCTCACGCTCCTAAACTCGATGATTTTAAGTTCCCTGGCCCCCACCGCTTTATTTTCACCATGGATGTCCAATCCCTAAATACTTCCATCCGCCATCAGGAAGGCCTCAAAGCTCTCCGCTTCTTTTTGGATTCCAGACCTAATCAGTTCCCCTCTACCACCTCTCTGCTCCGTCTAGCGGAATTAGTCCTTACTCTTAATAATTTCTCCTTTGGCTCCTCCCACTTCCTCCAAACTAAAGGTGTAGCTATGGGCACCCGTATGGGTCCTAGCTATGCCTGTCTTTTTGTTAGCTTTGTGGAACAATCTATGTTCCAAACCTATTCTGGTATCTGTCCCCCACTTTTCCTTCGCTACATTGATGACTGCATTGGCGCTGCTTCCTGCACGCATGCTGAGCTCATTGACTTCATTAACTTTGCCTCCAACTTTCACCCTGCCCTCAAGTTTACCTGGTCCATTTCCGATACCACCCTCCCCTTTCTAGATCTTTCTGTCTCTGTCTCTGGAGACAGCTTATCCACTGATGTCTACTATAAACCTACTGACTCTCACAGCTATCTGGACTATTCCTCTTCTCACCCTGTCTCTTGCAAAAATGCCATCCCCTTCTCGCAATTCCTCCGTCTCCGCCGCATCTGCTCTCAGGATGAGGCTTTTCATTCCAGGATGAGGGAGATGTCCTTTTTTAAAGAAAGGGGCTTCCCTTCCCCCACCATCAACTCTGCTCTCAAACGCATCTACCCCATTTCACGCACTTCTGCTCTCACTCCATCCTCCCGCCACCCCACTAGGAATAGGGTTCCCCTGGTTCTCAACTACCACCCCACCAGCCTCCGGGTCCAATATATTATTCTCCGTAACTTCTGCCACCTCCAAAGGGATCCCACCACGAAGCACATCTTTCCCTCCCCCCCTCTCTCTGCCTTCCGCAGGGATAGCTCCCTACGCGACTCCCTTGTCCATTCGTCGCGCCCATCCCTCCCCACTGATCTCCCTCCTGGCACTTATCCTTGTAAGTGGAACAAGGGCTACACATGCCCTTACACTCCCTCCCTTACCACCATTCAGGGCCCCAGACAGTCCTTCCAGGTGAGACGACACTTCACCTGTGAGTCGGCTGGGGTGATATACTGAGTCCAGTGCTCCTGATGTGGCCTTCTATATATTGGCGAGACCCAACGCAGACTGGGAGATCGTTTTGCTGAACACTTATGCTGTGTCTGCCAGAGAAAGCAGGATCTCCCAGTGGCCACACATTTTAATTCCACGTCCCATTCCCATTCTGACATGTCTATCCACGGCCTCCTCTACTGTAAAGATGAAGCCACACTCAGGCTGGAGGAACAACACCTTATATTCCATCTGGGTAGCCTCCAACCTGATGGCATGAACATTGACTTCTGTAACTTCTGCTAATGCCCCACCTCCCCCACGTACCCCATCCGTTATTTATATACACACATTCTTTCTCTCTCTCTCTCCTTTTTCTCCCTCTGTCCCTTTGACTATACCCCGTGCCCATCCTCTGAGTTTTTTTCCCCCCTCCCCCTTTTCTTTCTCCGTGGCCCTCCTGTCCCATGATCCTCTCATATCCCTTTTGCCAATCACCTGTCCAGCTCTTGGCTCCATCCCTCCCCCTCCTGTCTTCTCCTATCATTTTGTATCTCCCCCTCTCTCTTTCAAATCTCTTATTAGCTCTTCCTTCAGTTCGTCCTGACGAAGGGTCTCGGCCCGAATCATCGACTGTACCTCTTCCTAGAGATGCTGCCTGGCCTGCTGCGTTCACCAGCAACTTTGATGTGTGTTGCTTGAATTTCCAGCATCTGCAGAATTCCTCGTGTTTAAGATACTAGAGGACATGCGTTTAAGGAGTGAGTTTAACGGAGATGTGAGGGTTAAATTTTTTAAACAAGCGCGGTGGGTACCTGCAATGGGCGGCAGGGATCATGATGGAAACAGACACAATGGTGGTCATTGGGTGTCAATGAGACACAAGAATGGACAGGGAATGGTGGGATATGGGTTATGTACAGGCAGAAGAGACTTTGTTTAATCAGAATCAGAGTGTAAGGCACAGATTAATTTTCCTTGTGTAGCAGGACCGTTCAGGAATGGCATAGTGGCATGGCTGGTAGGGCTGCCACCAGGGACATTCCTGATTTTAGGTGGTGTCTATGTGGAGTTTCCCCATTCACCCGGTGGCCATGCGTGTGCCCTCCAGGCACTGCATCCAATGAAATATGGATTGGTGGGTTAATTTGCCACTATAAAACAAGCCAAGGTGAGGGTTAGAATCTGGGAGGAGTTGATAGGAGTACGGGGATGATTTTTAAAAATGGGCAGATGGTCACACAGACGTGGTGAACCAAGGGGCTTATTTCCAAGGGCATATGAGTCTATGTCTTTACTTTTGTTGCTACATCCGTGCAAGTGTGTTCTCTCCTGTTTTTGACTCCATGGGACAAGCATTAGCAGAAATGTAAAATGTGACACATTTTCTATGCCAGGTCACTCAGTACCTTGGATATGGGCAGACCTTGAATAAGGCTGTGGGGAGAACATTAACCAGGACTCTGGAGCTTGAAGCATATGTAAATGAAACTTCAAAATCTATAAAAGGTATGCACTGTACATCATTCATTGATAGTTTGGGGATTTAATGAAAACTCAAACCAGTTTCAGAGTTTTTGTTTGCTTAAAATAATGTCAGGTTCTGCCAAATCTATGCAGATGTACAAGGTAGAAAGTGCCATCTGCTGTGTGTTCCACAGCATAGCGGGGTTGAAGTACCCTCTTGCTTTACATTACATTGAATCTGAAAGGTTACATCAATCAGATAAAGTGAATATCAATATCTGGATAAATAATCAGCATTTCAACCCAAAAGTCTTAAATTTACAACTTTTAGAATGCCAACCTTAATCTCATTTAGTCTTCAATACAATGAATTGAAGTGCAAAAAGCATTAATATGAGCATGTAAATCAATGGGATGTCTCCTTCAAAGGAGACATGGAAACAGAGACAGATTTGTTTTTCACTTCAAGTGCTAAATCTATAAAGCATGTCAGTCACTGCTCGTACTTTCCGATATTCGGTTCTATTGAGTTCAGTTTATGGGAGGAGAATTGGGAGGTAATAATCTTGCAAACTAGCTTTCAAAGGTAGATTTCTCATTTACGATGTCATTCACTCCAAATGACTGCCTTTAAAATCAATGCTGCGTTTAGAGCTTTGGAGATTGAATTGTTGATAATCCATACAGATGTGGATATTTACTTTAGGTCCCAATAATCAATGCAATCCTTGGGATTCTATGTGGATATAAGGCACAGTTTAAATTGAATCCTTGCAAGAGAATGTGTCCAATGAATGCAGATGTAATTATGATGCACAAGGATTTTCAAATCTAATCTCTAGTTATAACGGCCGACTTGAATGAGCACTCAGGTTGAAGTGGCCTGGGAGTATTCAAGCCAGTTAAAATTTTCCATTAACATTGCAGGAAAATGCCCTTGAATTCTGGTCAAAGTGATTTCCTTTTTAATTTTGCTCCAGGCTATGGGCCAACTGTCAGGAGAGATGATAAGTCAGTCACCTATACCACATGCTACTGCGACCAAGATGTGTGAGACTGGCAGTTTTCATAGGCAATTTCCATCTTTTTCCCTGTAATTCTCTGGAGGGCCTCTTACCATTGCTCTGTATCTCTCCCTGATGGAAGATTCTAGACTGAGTGTGATATTATAGGAGTATTCACGACTGCCTTAGCTCAATGTCAATATAGGACCCGTTTGTGTAAGAATAGTATTTGAAACACTGGAAGCTAAAATTCAGATTTATAAAGTGATTCAAATGTGATTCAAAAATATACTTAAGAATATCTGCTAAATATCATTATTAAAAATTTTTCAAATGACTTTAAATTATCTCTCCTCCAATCATTCCCCTTTCTTTCAAGAAGGTACCTATTTTTCCCCAATATTTACAGCCACATTTAAGAAGTAACAAATGAACCTTGGATTACTTTCTTATCTATCCAGTTGTTTATATATATTTGTTTATAGGATTTGGGCATTGTTGGTAAGGTTAGTGTTGCTTTCCGAACCTGATTGTCTCTAATCTGATTATTGTGCTAAGCCGTTTTCAATATATTTCTGAATCAACTGTATGCCTTAGGTCAGGAGATAAGTGTGGGCCAGACCGGAGCACGATACCAGGCTTCATCCTAAAGATCACTACTGAAACAGCTGGGTTTTTAAGGCTCTCTGGTAGTTTCATGCCCACTGCTACCAATACTGGATCTTTTGTTCATTTCCAGATTATTTCATTAATTAAATTTATGTTTTTAATCTCTTGCTCCAGCATCATTGGTCTAGACTTCTGAATTATTAGTTCAGTAGCAATAATATATGGGGTGTCTGGGGAGGAGTAGCTCCTCTGGTGAAGGGGCTTGTCATGTACATTCTGGGGCAGCTTCCTCACTTTTAGTCCCAACTGGACACTCTGTTCTCACCTGTGGCTCCAAGTAGCATTTTGCATGAAACAGTGATCACATCCTAGTACAGGTGGGCATCGACAGGTTGGCTAGAGCAGGTGATGGTAGCCAGCAGAGCTTGTGCCCCAGTGAGACAGGGACATGCCTGTCTTAGCATGCGAGGTCAGTTCCACTGGAATGGATGGATGAGATCACCGTGAGATCCGTCAGCTCGAAACATCGATTGTTTATTTATTTCCATAGATGCTGCCGCACCTGCCGAGTTCCTCCAGCATTTTGTGTGTGTTGCTTGAGAGAACATTTGAGCTAAACATGTTTTTCTCAATTCATTATGAATGAATTTCATGATGTATGGTCCATGAAGGAGGATAAATTAATGCGAATAGATTCATTATCATATCATGTAATGGAAGGGAAATAAAAGAATGAAAGAACAAGCACATAGAATAGGAACAGGCAATTTGGCCCATGACATTGTGTCAAACTAATTAAACTAGTAATTAAATAAATATTTAAACTGATCCCTTTTGCTGACGCTGTCCATATCCCTCCTTTCTCTGCACATTTGAGTGCTTACTTAATGGACTTTTAAACGCCTCTGTTGTATTTGTCACACTGCCACATCAGCAGCATTTTCTGGTCACCCACTGCTCTCGTAAAATGCCTGCCCTGCACATCTGTTGGGACTTAGCCCCTCTCACCTTAAATGCATGCCCTCTAGTATTAGCCATTTTGACCCTGATAAAAAGCTATTGGCTGCCAGTCATAATTTTACAGACTTCTGTCAGGTTACCCCTCAGCCTCTACCACTCCAGAAAAAACAACAAGTAGATGAGAAACTAAAGAAGCAGAAAAACTAATATCGGAAGTTTACGTTCTTAAAATCTACAATCTAATGTAACTCTGTGCTGTTAATGATGGCAATAATTAATAATTAATTGGTATCCAGTCTCCAATGTGAAGGATATTTAACTCTCACTGATGAGTTCCATTCATATCGGGCTTCACATCATGTGCTGGGGCAGCCAGACAACAAGGTGACAGTCAAGTTGTTGATTTTGGATTTCTGCAATTAACTCTGGACTTCTGCTAACTGTGCATTTGGCATCACCGGGAAATTTTCCATAAATGAGAATCATCACCTTTAGACTTTCGGCACAAATTTTATAGTCTAATGGTTACTTATGAGCTGCATGTTCACTGACCAGCATATTCTAATCTGTAAAATTCTGCAGAACAGAGCAAACTAAAGGAGCTTTTCCTTTTTTTTATGGTTTCATAGTTCTAATTAGACATAGTCCGTTAACTGTAGATGAAGCTAAGGAGGAAAACTCAGTGTTCTAGGTTACAAACCATAATACTTGATAAAAACAATATTCAGTTAGTACCACATGAATGTTGCCATGGGAAATCCAGTGATTAACAACATACCATTACAATTTTAAGTAGATTTTATGCTCTTAAGTTACAAAATTTTCAGAAATTATTTTAAATTCATGGAAAAAGGCTTACTTTTTGATGTGGTTGATTATGAGAAACTGGAAATGTGTTTATAAGTTTCTGAACTCCCTGACCAAATGAGAATTAGATTCTGCTTAATATTGTATTGAACTGCAAGATCAGTAACAAGGCTGGGATATAAGTTGACAGGGTACCAACATCTTTTTGTCACACCAGTTCTATTCTCATCCTGCCTGCCAGTATGAACATGTTCAGTAGCTGGGTTGTTGTTGAACTTCCTCGAACTGTTACAATATTCAATATTCTTCTTCAGGTTGACTGAACTAATGTTCCCGTTGTTTGTTCTTAGCTGTTGCTGTCATAGCGAATCACCTGAATGGGACTCTGGGCACTGACCTGACCTTTTACAATACCAGTCTGCACCACCTTCAGCATGAGATATTGGCCATGCTGGAATCCATGAGGAAAAGAGGGTTCAATCAATCAAAAGATACCGCAGTAACCAAACTAAAGTGAGTTATTTTTAAATTCATTTGTAGGTCAAGGATCTCATTGGCAAAGTCCCTGAACTGAGGCTATTTCAATCAACTATTCGTCAGTGGCTAACAATTAGATAAAGGCAGGGCTTTCTCCAGAAGACAGACTTTATTCCCTTGTAGAAAATAGCGAGGTTTTTTAAACAACAATATAGTGTTTTTGCAGTTGCCACTATTAAGGGAAACTTTTTATTCTGGATTTCATTAATTACTCAGATTTAAGATCCCTGATAGTAACTGTAAGAAGGGTTGAAAGGCCCCCAGGTAAATAATCAATTCCATTGTATACAGGATTATGTTATAGAATCTAATATTTATGGGCAATTGGAACTGGTTGAAGTGATTAAGAGAATATGGATGTGTTAACGGTGCTAATTGTGTTTGACAAAGTGATTTTTTTAGTTACACACATTAAAGTTGCTGGTGAACACAGCAGGCCAGGCAGCATCTGGGTCCTGATGAAGGGTCTCGGCCCAAAATGTCGACTGTACCTCTTCCTAGAGATGCTGCCTGACCTGCTGTGTTCACCTGCAATTTTGATGTGTGTTGCTTGAATTTCCAGCATCTGCAGAATTCCTGTTATCTGCAGAATTCCTCGTGTTTACGTTTTTTTTTAGTTGAGATGTTAGGGAAGATTGTTGAAAGGGATGTGATAGATGCTGTTCACGTGGATTATCAGAAGGCTGCATGCAAAGCAGCAGGTATCAGATAAGGCCAATGGATCTAAAGCAGGGACTCCCAATGTTTTTTTACATGGGGCCTTACCATTGACTGAGAGGTCCATGGACCCAGGTAGTGAACCCCTGATCTAAAGGTTCACTAACAGCATTGTTAAGAAATTCCTCTGCTTTTCCTTATAAGGCAGTCAGAAATATTCGCTTTTCATATAGAAGGATGGTGGAAGTTTTCCAGGGTTCAGATATGGATAAGGAGGCACTGATAAAATAGGCTATAGTCAACATGGGTTTCTAAAGGGGAACCTTGCCTGACAAATCTGATGGATTTCTTTGAGGAAATAACAGGCAGAATAGACAAAGGAGAGCCAGGATGGAGAGAAGATAGGCTGACTGGCAGGAGCCAAAGAGTGAAAATAAAGGGGGCCTTTACTGGTTGGCTGCCGGTATCTAGTGGTGTGCTGCAGGGGTCAGTGTTGGGACTGCTTCCTTTCACATCGTATGTCAATGATTTGGATGAAGGAATTGATATCTTTGTGGCCAAGCTTGCAGATGATATGAAGGTAGGTGGAGGGGCTGGCTGGCAGTGGAAGCAGGTTTTCTGAAGCAGGCCTTGGACTGATTGGGGGAATGAGGAAAGAAGATGCAGATGGAATATAATGTGGGAAATGCATGATCATGCACTTTGACAGAAGGAATAAAGGTGTGGACTATTTTCTAAAAGGGGAGAAAATTCAAAAATCAGAGGTGCAGATGGACGTGGAAGTCCTCGTGCTGGATGCCCTAAAGGTTAACTTGCAGGTTGAGTCGGCAATAGGGAAGGTAAATGCAATGTTAGTATTCATTTTAAAGAGGACTAGAGTACAAAAGTAAGGATATAATGCCAAGGCTTCATAAGGCATTGGTCAGACTGCACTTTTAATATTGTGTGAGCAGTTTTAGGCCCCTTTTCTAAGAAAAGATGTGCTGGCATTGGAGAGGGTCCAGAGGAGGTTTATGAGAGTGATCCCAGGAGTGTTTGATGGCTCTGGGTCTGTACCTGCTGGAGTTTAGAAGGATGAGGGAGATCTCACTGAAGCATCAAATATTGAAAGGTCTGGATAGAGTGGGTGTGGAGAGGATGTTTCCCGTAGTAGGGGAGTCTAGAAGGCACAGCCTCAGAATTGTGAAATGTCCATTTAGAACAGAGATGAGATGAAATTTCTTTAGCTAGGGGATGGTGAATCTATGGAAATTCATTGCTACTGATAGCTGTGCAGGCAAAGTAATTGGAAGGTGAAAATTGATAGGTTCTTGACTAATCAGGTCATCAAAGATATCAGGGATAAGGCAGGAAAATGGGGTTGAGGATGATGATGGGTCAGTCATGATGAAGTGATGGAGTAACTCAGTGGCCCAAATGGCGAAATTCTGCTCCTCTGCTGTATGGTCTGTGGTTTTATGCAAGATAAGGTTCCCAAATTTGCTTATCACCATGAGTGTCTCAAGCTCCTCACTGGAGTTGAACAAATATACAGAATGAATGGAAAGCCATTCAACCGACATCATGTCCACTCCAGAATTAAGGTCACTCCAAACCTCAATTATCAAGATGCAGCAGAGAAGCTGAACTCCAAGTGTTCACTGACATAAGAGAGAATGGACTTGACATTAAAGCTCATTGAATCAAAGAGGCAAAACAAGAATAAACTTTCACAGGAGTGTTTACAAGTATTTCAGCTACATTGTCAGACTGGGTTGTTTTCCTTTGAGGAAAAAATGGTTAAAAAAGATTTGGTAGGGGTGCATAGGATTAGAATGGGTTTAATTAGGATAAAGAGAGGGAAACTGTTCCCATTGGTGGATACATCACAGACCATGGGACACAGATTAGAATTTGGGACAAGAGTCAGAGAGAAGATGTAAGTTGTAAATGGATTCTTTAGCTCACAGGGTTCACACCAGCCATCAACTACTCAGTTTTACACCAATCCTGTACTAACTTGTAGAATGTTCTTTTACTGAGCGATACAGTGTTGAGCAGGCCTTTTCGGACCTCTGAGCCACACTGCCCCAGCAACCCCACAATCACAATTAACCAAAACCTAATAATGGGGCAATTTACAATGACCAGTTAACCTACAGGGTACGTATTTAGACTGTGGGAAAAACTGGAGCACTGAGGAAAATTCACGGCTTCCACAGGGAGGATGTACAGAGCATGCTTAGAGAATAGTGCCGGAATTAACCTCCAGAATGAACTCTGATGACATTCCTCTCCCTTGTACATAGACTTCAGCACTCTAATATGACTGAGCTGAGCCTTCCTGTTGCCTGACCAGTGACCTTTATCAGGGCTCCTTGGAGCCCTCTGCAGAGATAGCTTCAACAGAACTAGTGCTCCTGGTGTGCTGCATACCACACATCCGTTTTCAGCACAGTTTTTTTTTATCTTCATCATTAAATTCCACTTCTAAAACCTTGGCAGTATAGTCATGTAGGAATAGGTTTGCAAGGTCACCAAGTGTGCATTGTAAGTTTGTGCATTTGTTCTTCCACATGACTGATTAATTTGCCTTGTGTGTTGAGAATTGACCAAGAGTTCAACTCTTCCAGAGTTTCGAATGTACTATGTTTGATGTGCTAGCCTCGATTCCACTGGGTGCAATCTTGTCTCAGAATTGCAAGTTCCTGTGTTTGAACCACCTGCAGGAGTCTCATGCATATCATGATCGGTCACTTCAGAGCAGAACCCTACTGAGTGTTTCAAAGAAAACATGAAATAAGGGCGGGGCAGCATGGTAGCTTAGCTGTTAGCGTAACACTATTACAGCACCAGAAAAACTGGTTCAATTCCGCCATTGTCTGTAAGGAATTTGTATATTCTCCCATGGTTTCCTCCAGGTGCTCAGGTTTTCACCTGCATGCTAAAGGCATACAGTTTCGTAGATTAATTGGTCACATCGGTGTAATTGGGTGGTGTCGGTTTAAGGGCCAGAAGGGCCTGTTACCATGCTGCATCATTGTCGGGGGACTTCAGCCAGGCTTGTGTGAAGAAATTGCTGCCCAGTTATCATCAACATGTAACCTGTAGCACCAGGGGACACAACACGCTCAACCATTGCTATACTGTGATTAGGAGTGCCTACCATTCCATGCCTAGAATGCATTTTGGGAAATCTGATCACTTGGTTCTCCTCCACTTGCCTGTGTACAGGCAGAAACTAAAGAGCAAGGCTCCAGAGATAAGGGCAACAAAGAGGTGGTCATGGGTAGGGAGGAGCAGCTACTGGGATTGCTTTGAGTCAGTGGAGTGGGCCATGTTCAAGGACTCATCAGAAAATATGAACGAATACAACATGGTTGTCATGGATTTTATAAAAACAGTTGTAGACGAGAGTGTCCCCACAAAATCATTCAGAGTCTTCCCCAGCCAGACGCCCTGAATGAACCATGACGTAGACTATCTGCTGGAGGCCAGATCAGTGGCATTCAGGTCTGGTGACCAAGTAAAGTACAAGAGGAACAGGTACGATCTTCCAGAAAGCCATCTCACAGGTGAAGTGGCAATTCCAGACTAAACTTGAATCACTGAAGGATGCTGGACAGCTGCGGCAGGGTTTCAATGCTAGCACCTCCTGCAAAGTGAAACCAAGCAATGCAGGTGACTTCGCTCCCAGATGAACTCAGTGCTTTCTATGCTCGCTTTGACCTTCAAAACATAGGGGCACCTTCATGAAAACCCACACTCCCCAATGACTATGAGATTTCAGAGTCTGAGGCCAACGTGAGAGCACCCTTCAGGAGGGTGAACCCACAGAAGGCGTACAGTCCAGGCGGGGTGCCTGGCCAAGTACCAAAAGGGCCTCTGCTGATCAATTATCTGGAGTGTTCCCTGATATCATTAAAATCTTGCTTGACCAGTCTGAGGTACACACCTGCTTCAAGCAGGCTTCAAATATTCTGCTGCCTAGGAAGAACATGGTAAACCGTCTCAAAGACTATCATCTTTAGCACTCACATCCACTGATGTAAGGTTGGTGATGAAACATAACAACTGTCAGAGAAGACTGAATAGGCTGAATGGCCTAATTCTGCTCCTATGTCTTATAGTCTAACTCCTGCTTAAGAAGTGATTTGGAACCACTCCAATTTGTGTACCGTCACAACAGATCAACAACGAATGCCTTTTCATAGGCGCTTCACTCAATATCGTGGAATATCTGGACAGCAAAGATGCGTACGTCAGGATGCTCTTTATCGACTATAGCTCAGCATTCATTACTGTCATTCCCACAAAACTAATCATAACCTTGGCCTCAATACCTCCTTGTGCAATTGGATCCTCAATTTTCTCATTTGCAGAACCCAGTCAGATTGGATTGGCAACAAAATCACTTCCACAATCTCCATCAGCACAGGTGCACCACAAGGCTGTGTGCTTCGTCCCCTGCTCTGCTACCGTTAAGCTCATGAGTGTGGCTAAGCACAGCTCCAATGCCATGTTTAAGTTTGCTGAGATATCACTGTCATTAGCCGAATCAAAGGTGGTGATGAATCTGCACTTAGGAGGGAGATTGAAAATCTGCTGAGTGGTGCCACAAGGGCAATCTTTCACTCAGTGCCAGCGAGACCAAGGAGCTGATTATTGACTGCAGGAGGAGGAAACCAGTGATCCACGAGCCAGTCCTTCAGGGGATCAGAGGTGGAGAGGATGACCAACTTCGGATTCCTTGGTGCATTCTTTTCAATGGAACTGTCCTGGTTTCAGCACGTAAGTGTCATTATGAAGAAAGCACCTCTACTTTCTTAGAAGTTTGTGACAATTCGGCATGTCGTCTAAAACTTCTATAGATGTGTGGTGGAGAGTATATTGACTGCTGTCATCATGGCCTGGTATGGAAACACCAATGCCTTCTAATGGAAAAGCATACAAAAGTTATTGAATAGGGCCCAGTCCATCACGGGTAAAGCCCTCCCTGCCATTGACCATATCTACATGGAGTGTTGTCGCTGGAAAGCAACGTCCATCATCAGGGACCTCCACTATCCAGGCTATGCCGTCTTCTCACTACTGCCATCAGGAAGAAGTTACAGGAGCCTCATGACCCATGACCCATACCACCAGGTTTAGGAACAGTTATGATCTCTCAACCATCAGGCTCTTGAAACAGAGGGTATAACTTCACACAATTTCGCTCACCCTATCACTGAGCTGTTTCCACAACCAATAGACTCACTTTCTAGGACTCTTTACCCATTATCTCAATACCTATTGCTTATTTATTATTTTTTATTATTATTATTGTTGTTGTTTTTGTATTTCCACAGTTTAGTGTCTTCTGCACATTGGTTGGGTATCTCATTGATTCTATTGTTTCTTGTACTTACTGTGAATGCCTGCAAGAAAATGAATCTCAGGGATGTATATGGTGACATATATGTATTTTGATAATAAATTTACTTTGAACTCTGAACTTTGTATTTCCAAACAATTACAAATAAATAAATGAAGGAGTGGCAATGGCTTTATTTCAGGGACACCCCAATTTATAGTATGCTGTATGTCAATTCCAGGAGGGATTTGCTTTCCTACCTGCACTCCTCCTGTGTTTCTAGCATTCTGTTGCTTCGGAATAACAGTCTTTTGCTACGTGGGCTTTTCTAATCTTGCTTGACAAGTGAATATCGAGCAAGGCCTGGCTTCCTTCCAAATAATACTTTGGATTTCAAACTGGTGGGCGGGTTCCTCCAAATCAAGCTATAAAAACTCATGGCACTTTTTTTAATCAGGCTTACTGAATTGAAAATTGATTTCTTTTTCCAGAGCAAAACATGATAATTACTTTTTCTGGGTTATTCTCCACAACACTGCAGTGGTTTGATTGAACATTTTTCATCTGGAGTCATCCCTGCATCCTTGACGCCCTGTAGATTTGGTCTTAGAGTACATGAGAATACATAGTTCCCCATATAGTTTGTGCATTAGGACAATAATTATTGATAGTGGACTGTTTACTGCGTTTTAGAGTCTGTAATACTATACCTGCGGACGATTATGTCCAACGTGACATTTATCAGTTTCCATCATTTTGTCCCACCTATGAACCTAGGGCTGCGGAAAGACTGCTGATGCAGGTGCAGAAGGAATTTCAGAAACCTTATAAAGAATTGGGGCAAAGCAGAAACCAAATAATGGACGTGTTGATGCAGCATAGCAAGAAGTTGCATGAAGCACAGAACCTGGTGAATGAAGCACGTCACAGCACCAATGAAACTAACTGGCTTCTCCACAGCATCTCAAGCAACTTGGCAGAGCTCAAGGTAGAAGAGAACTGTTCAGAAATATAGGAACCTATAGACCATCATGTTGTCACAGGAATTAAAGTAGTTCACCAACACTATCTGCCTCAGAATCAGGATTAATGTCACTGGCACATGCCATGAGATTTGTTGTTTTGCAGCAGCAGTACAGTGCAACACGTAGTAATGACAATGTAAAAACAATGTATGTAAAAATATAAATTCAATAAGTAGTGCAAAAAGAGAGGGAAATGTTGAGGAAGTGTTCACGGGTTCATTGTTCATTCAGAAATCTGATAGCGGAGGGGAAGAAGCTGTTCCTAAAACATTGAATGTGTGTCTTCAGGCTCCTATATTTCCTCCTTGATGATAGAAGTGAGAAGAGGGCATGATCTGGGTGATGAGGGTCCTTAATGATGGATGCTGCCTTTTTGAGGCATCATCTTTCAAAACTATCCTGGATGCTAGGGAGACTAGTGCCCATGATGGAGCTGGCTGAATGTACAACTTTCTGCATTTATTTCCAATCCTGAGCAACCAGTTAGAATGCTCTGCATGATACATCTGTAGAAATTTTTGAGTGTCTTTGGTGACATACCAATTCTCCTTAAACTCGTAATGAAATGTAGCCCCTGTTGTGCCTTATTTGTAATTGCATCAATATGTTGAGCCCAGGTTAGATTCTCGGAGATGCTGACACCCAGGAACTTGAAACTGCTCACCCTTTCCACTTCAAATCCCTCAATGAGGACTGATCTGTGTTCCCTTGACTTGCCCTTCCTGAAGTCCACAATTATTTCCTTGGTTTTACTGACATTGAATGCAATGACTTTGCTGCGACACCACTCAACCATCTGATTTATGTATCTCACTCCTGTAAGCTTCCTCGTCACCATCTGAAATTCTGCCAATAATAGTTGTGTCATCTGCAAATTTATAGATGATGTTTGAGCTGCGCCTAGCCACACAGTCATGGGTATAGAGAGAGTAGAGCAGTGGGCTAAACATACATCCTTGAGGTGTGCCAATGTTGACCGTCAGCAACGAGGAAACGTTATTTTCTATCTGCGCAGACTGTGGTCTCTCGGTAAGGAAGTCAAAGGTCTGGTTGCAGAGGGAAGTACAGAGACCCAAGGTTTAGAACTTTTTGATTAGAATTGATGATAATGATTATGTTGAATGCTGAGCTGTAGTCAATAAACAGCAGTCTGATGTAAGTATTACTATTGTCCAGGTGATCCAAGGCCAAGTGGAGAGCTAGTGAGATTGCATCCACTGTAGGCTTACTGTGGTGATAGGCAATTTGCAGTGGGTCCAGGTCCTTGCTTAGGCTGGAGTTCATTCTAGCCATGACCAACCTCTCAAAGCACTGCATGACAGTACATGTGTGCCACTTGGTGATGGTGGTTGAGGCAGCTCACCCTGCTCTTCTTGGGCACGATTGTTGCCCGTTTGAAGCAGGTGGGAATCTCTGACTGCAGCAGCAAGTTATTGAAGATGTCCTTAAACACTCCCCCCAGTTGGTTGGCGTGGATTTTCAGATCCCTACCAGGTACACCATCAAAGTTTGACGTCTTGCAAGGGTTCACCATCTTGAAAGATGTTCTGATGTTAGACTCTGAGACAGAGATCACAGGGTCACCAGATACTGCAGGGATTTACATAGACGTAGATTTATTCTCCCTTTCAAAGCATGCATAAAAGGCATTGAAGCAACGTTGTCATTCATGATGTTAGATTTTGCTTTTGTAATGGCCTGCCAGAGCTGATGTGCATCCAATTCCATCTCTAACCTCAGCTGGAATTGTTTTCTGATTGTACCTGAAATAGTACCTGGGTATTGCATTCTGTTTCTGACGTGTACAGATAACAGTTGTATTCCCTGGGATTTACTGGGTCAAGTAATAATTGGAAAGAAGTTTTCAAGATGATCTGGTGAGATACAGTACTTGCAGAGCTGATGCTGCACAGGTTAAAGGAACTACAATCAGAAACTATAGTCTAAACTTACAACTTGGAGGCACATCACTCTGCAGATGCAGACCTGGAGCAATAGTCGATCTGTAGGAACTCAGTGAGTTGAATAGCATTTGTGAAGGGAAGAGAGACTGTCAAATGTTTCAGGTCAAGCCCCTGCATTAACCCTTTACTCCACAGATCCTGTTCGCCCCAATGAGCTCCTCCAGCAGGTCATTTTATTACTCATTCAAATTAGGAAATGTTTCTGCATCCCATACTAGAAGTGTGGAACTTTCTTCTACAAATAAATGATGCTTTTCTCAATAATTTCATGTCTAAAATTGAGAGATATTTATGTGCCAATAATATTTTACTCGAAGGGGCAGGCATATAGAGTTATGGTGCAGATCAGTTATGATCTTGAATAGTAAAACCATCTCAAGGAGCTAAACACTTACCTTCGTCCCTATACATGGGTCTCAGCCCAAAATGTTGACAGTTTACTCTTTTCCATAGATGCTGCCTGGCCTGCTGAGTTCCTCCAGCATCTTGTGTGTGTTGGTTGGTGCAAAATTAGCCTGGACATAGAATACAAATGGTAATGGTGGAGGGGTGTTTCTCTGACATGGGCAGAAGAGATAGCAGCTGGAGTTTAATCCAGACAAGTGTGAGGTGTTGGATTTCTAGAAAACTGTCTATATTCCAATTTTCCCTAAAGTGACCTTGTTAAGTAATTCTATTTTTTTTTGCTTCATATTTATTGTTATTTACTACTTTACTCACACAAATTCCATAAGAGCAAATTTTGTAAATTGTATCTCAAATAATTTAGTAGTGATTTGTGGATTTTGGGAGGGCAAATTTCCGATTTAATTTTCATTATCCAATAAGTTGGTGATATACTGTACAAGGTCAATGGCAGTGAATGATAAGTGCCTTGACCATTCTCCTGGGGGAGGTGGTCGATGCAGATACGATAGCAACACTTAGGAGGTATTTAGGCAGCAAGGGAATAGTGGGATATGTGCAGGCAGATGGAATTAGTTATCATCATTGTAAATGGAGAGAATTAGCTATCATCATTGTCAGTGTAGAGTTGGTGGGCCAGTGGGCCTGTCCAGGTGCTGTTCCTGTACTCTACGATTTACAAAGCTTTTCCTTTTAAGAAAAACTGTCCCAGTCTCCAAGCACAGGAACTTATTTCACTGAAATGACAATAATACATTTTGCTCAGCCTATTCCATTTACAAATATTTGATCGGTTAAATATTTTACAGGAAGCAGTCTCTTTTGTAAATCAAGGAATGGCTGTATTCCCAAGTTCAGTTGGTATGGGGCACAAAAATGGCATTGAAATATGCTTTTGATTTTAGAATTGAGAAGTACAGATAAGCCTTATACTCCAGATTTATGTTGTCCTGCTGGAACCTTTAAATCAATGTACTATCAGCCTACATTGAATCTGTAAACACGTACCTTTGTAAATCACTTCCAGGCAAGAGAAAGAAACCAACAATTAACACATCCATAATTAGAACTTCTTTGTTCAAATAACCAGTGAACTGGTTATAATTGTTTACTAATTGTATGGACTTTGTTCCCATAATTGAGGGTATGCTTTCCCTGATAAGGTCTGGCAAATAAAATTATTAGCAAAATTAAAATGTGCAGAGAGTGGGAGGTAATACTTGTGACATACTGGGTAATCTGCTGTCAGGGAAGAGCCAGTGATTTGAGGTAAAGTGATAGGGCGATGGCTGTGCTGACATGGTGTGATGGGTATTACTTCCGGGGCACCTTGAAAGTAATCTCGAGCAGCACAGCTGGATGGATACAATTAAAATATTCCTGTTTCAGCCAGATACAGCTGAGAATCACAACTGCTTCCAAGGTCTGTACAGATAATAAAGATGTCTTAATCTAGCACTGTTGAAAACCAATGGAAACAACACTGGTTGTGGCCGTGCTCGTCACTGGAAGAAACTTCCTTGTAGGAAACGTGGCTGCCAGTCAGGGAGACAGGTGCATTTAAGAAAATGAGTTTTTCGATTCCCAACACCAACTATCTTACTGTCTCTAGTAAATAAAATCAAAGATCTCAGAGTTAGGGAGCTGCATCAGAGGGACATTAGGACCACTTGTGTCCTTTGTTCCACGGAATCTTGGTTAATCCCTTCCGTAGCAGCAAGTCAGATTGACGGGTTCACTGTCACTGTCAAGATAGGACTATCAAGTCACTCAAAGGCAGAGGTGGAGGTGTATGCCTCATGATCAACTCCTCTTGATGCACAAATCTATCGGTGTTGTCCCAATTCCGCTCACCAGACCTGGAATATCTCGCAATTCAGTGCTGTCCATTTTACTCGCAGCAGGAGATTTCTGCAATTGTTTTGGTAGCGATTACATTCCACCTCACATCAATGTCAAACAGACTCTAGATGATCTGAGCAATGGGATCAACATGGGATTAACCAGGCCAGATTGAAAAAGTCACTAAGTAACTACCATCAACAAATCACTCGTAGTACCAGAGGAAACAACACATTGGACCACTATCAACAATACCTACCACGCTATTCCACGCCCAAACTTCAGTAAGTCTGATCACTTGGCTGTGCTTCTACTTCCTAAGTAAAAGCAGATTGCAGCAACATTAGTGAGGACCAAGAAGATATGGACAAGGGAAGCACAGGAGCACTTACAGGACTGCTTTGAATCAGTGGACTGGATTGTATTCAGGGATTCATCTTCAAATCTGGATGAGTATGCCGCAGTTGTTACCGACTTCATTAAAACCTGTGTGGATGAGTGTGTACCTACAAAAACTTGCTGTACATTCCCAAATCAAAGCCATGGATGAATCAGGAGGTTCATCATCTGCTGAGGACTAGATCTGTGGCATTTAAGTCTGGCAACTCAGGCCTGTGCAAGAAAACCAGATGTGACTTGCAGAGAGCTATTTCAAGAGCGAAGAAACTATTCCGAGAGAGGTCGGAGACGACATCAGATGCACATCAACTTGGCAGGGTTTGCAGGACATTACTTCCTACAAAGCAAACACATCGCATATATACCAGATGAGCTGAACACCTTCTATGCCTGCTTTGAAAGGGAGAATATAACTACAGCTGTGAAGATTCATGGTGATCCTGTGATCTCTGTTTCGGGGGCCGATGTCAGGCTATCTTTAAGGAGGGTGGGAGGTGGGAGGCCCAGATGAGGTACCTGGTAAGGCTCTGAAAACTTGTGCCAGCCAACTGGCAGGAGTACTTAAGGACATTTTCAACCTCTCACTGCTACAGTCAGAAGTTCCCACCTGTTTCAAAAAGGTGGCAATGATAGCAGTGCCTAAAAAGAGTTGTGAGAGCTGACTTAATGACGATCACCCATTAGCGCTCACATCTGTGGTGGTGAAATACTTTGAGAGGTTGGTCATGGCTAAAATGACTCATGCCTCAGCAAGGACCTGGGCCCACTGCAATTTGCCTAATACCACAATAAGTCAACAGCAGATGCAGTCTCAATGGCTCTTCACACAGCCTTGGATCACCTGGTCAATACAAACACCTATTTCATGATGCTGTTTGTTGACTATAGCTCAGCGTTTAACAGCATCATTCCCACAATCCTGATCAATAAGCTACAGAACCTGGGCTTCTGTACCTCCCTCTGCAACTGGATCCTCAATTTCCTAACCAGAAGACCACAATCTGTGTGGATTGGTGATAATATCTCTTCCTTGCTGATGATCAGCACTGGCGCTCCTTAGAGGTGTGTGCTTAGTCCACTGCTCTACTCTCTCTATACCCATGACAGTGTGGCTAGGTATAGCCTAAGTGCCATTTATAAATTTGCTGAATCTACCATTGTTGGTAGAATCGTAGATGGATATGAGAAGGTGTACAAGAGTGAGATAAAACAGCTAGTTGAGTGGTGTCACAGCAATAACTTTGGACTCAGTGTCAGTAAGACAGAAGAGCAGACTGTGGACTTCAGGAATGGCAACATGAACCAGTGCTCAAAGAGAGATCAGAAGTGGAGAGAGTGTGCAACTTCAAGTTCCTGGCTGTCACGATCTCTGCGAATCTAACCTGGTCCTAGCATATTGATGCATTTATAAAGCAGGCAAGACAGCAGCTATATTTCATTAGGATCTTGAAGAGATTTGGTTTGTCACCTGAAGCACTCAAACTTCTATAGATGCAGTGTGGAGAGCATTCTGACAGGCTTCATCACTGTCTGGAATGGGGGTGGGGTGAAGCTTACTGCACAGGACCAAAATAAGCTACAGAAGGTTGCAAAATTAGTCAGCTCCACCTTGGGTACTAGCCTCCGTAGTATCTAAGAAAGGAGCTGTGCCTCAGAAAGGTAATGTCCATTATTAAGAACCCCCATCACCCAGGGCATGCTCTCTTCTCACTATTACCATCAGGAAGGAGGTACAGAAGCCTGAAGGCACACACTCAGCGATTCAAGAACAGCTTCTTCCCCTCTGCCATCCAATTCCTAAATGGACATTGAACCCATGAACAGTACCTGGCTTTTTTATAAGTATATTATTTCTATTTTTGGACTATTTTTAATCTAGTTAATATAAATGTATATACTTACTGTAATTTGATTTAATTATTTTTGTCCTTTCTGTATTATGTATTGCATTGTACTGCTGCTGCTAAGTTAACAGATTTCATGACACATGCCGGTGATAATGAACCTGATTCTGATTCTGTTCCTCATGGATTATTGCAATGGCCCCCACATAAACACAGCGGTGCAGCAGGTAGTGCTGCTGTCACAGCATTCCAAGGGTCCACATTCAATCTCAGCCTCCTGCCCTGTCTGTGTGGAGTTTGTATATTTTCCCTGTGACAATGTGGGTTCCCCCGACTGCTTCAGTTGCCTCCCATGTCCCCCTTACCCTCTTACCCAGGACATGCCCTCTTCTCATTACTGCTGCATGGAGAAGGCACAGCAGTCTGAAGACACGCACTCAACATTTTAGGAATAGCTTCTTCCCCTCCACGGTTTCTGAATGGTCCTTGAACCCATTGACACTACCTGACTAATTCTCAATCTGAATGGCAGGTTAATTGGTTGATGAAAACAGTGGTTCGTACAAAACCAAGGGCAGTTGAAGGCTACTATCTGAGAGAGAATGGGTTACGGGGTAGCAGGGTTGATAGGACTGCTTCAGAAAAACAGCATCGGCAAGATGGGTCAAATAATCTCACTCTGTGTGGTGAGGAAATGTGATTCTGGTTGGTGCAATGATAAGCATAGAACTTAAAGGAGCAAAGAGTGAGTTACCCTTCCCTAAAAAGAGGTTAACGTCAAATAGAAGTATTAAATTGAATAAAGGAATCCAACCAAAACTTCACTTTAAATGTAGATGGAACAAAGAATAAGCAGGTAGCAAGATCTTCAGTTAAATATGATGCGATGATTTGCCGTCGATTTACAGGTGAGTGTAAATTTCACCACTGGTGAACAAGCTTAAATCCTTAACAGACTAGTGCAAAAACTGGTGGAGATTTTGACCACTTTCCCTTAAAGATTGGTGATTCAGTCAAATAAAATGTTCTAATTGGTTATTCATCTTAGTTCAGTTGTATCAAGGTTGAGAAAGTGATGTTATTGAGGAGTGGAAAAGATTGAAGGACCTATTTCAATGAAATCCAATTACTTTTTATTTCGGACGAACTTTTAAGTATGAAGTGCAAATTTTACATATTCACACAGACTGAGCCCTTATCAGGAATTTTAAGTCAGCTAATATGAACAAAGAGCATGACACATGTTGGAGAGTTTCATGCCATCTAAACTGTAGTTTAAAAAAAAGATTTTCTATAGAATGTAGGAAAACATCTGACTTGTCAGTGGAATTTAGCAATGGAGTGGAAAGTTATATTGAAATTTCATTAGCCTGCAGTTATTGTTGCCTTTTATAGTCTGAAGAGGACGTGGTTCTCCTGAACGCAAATCATGCCCTGGATATTACAGCAAGGTTTCGAAGTCTGCAAAGTACTTGAATCTTCATTAAATATTTCCCAGATCTGATCTATCAACCAGTAAAGATAGCTAAAAAATGCATTTGATTCCTGATAATGCCTGCAACATTGAAGGTTCACACAGTGAATTCCAGTTTCTGAACATTTCCTGCTCATTAGAAGTTCAAATGGTAAATACCTGTGGACCATGGACCTAGTAGGGATGTGATTTGAATAAATCATACTTTAACTCATGGTGTCCCCTTATCTTCAGTAACTCTGCTGTTGTGTAAACTTACACCATTTCCCTTAAAACAGCAGAAATTAGTATCTATAATGTTCTTAACTCCAGGTTTGGGAAATCCCTTTTAGTTAAGATTAAAATAGGCCATTCTCCTTATGTATGATTTGGTCAATTTGCCAACTGCTAACAAACATTATCCGCAGGAGAAGCAGCAGACGGTGGACAGAATGAGGACACTGACAGCAAACCTGACCCAGGATGGAAGAGAGATGGTGGACTATGCAGCAAATATGGTGGCAGATGTCGTGAACAGCTCAGCTGTAAGTTTCATTATAACTGTTACTTTCTATTCCCTTGCCAGTGCAATCCACTGGTACTGACTTGTAGTGCAGACTCCCAGTGACTTGCAATACATCATCACTGGCAGAGCCTCTACCAGTGAGAACGTATTACAAGTCATTTGGGAGGTGCATAAATGTGGCTGAGGAAGCATGGGAAGGAGAGGAATTAGTTGTCTGTCACACTATACCTGCAATAATGTACCTCTTTCAAGTTCAATTTTATTGTTATCTGGCTGTACAATCAGATGAAACAATGTTCCTCTGGACCGCAGTGCACCTGCAAAACATATGTCACACACAGAACATAAACCAAAATATTACCATAAATAAATTAATAAAACATAATTCAAAATACATGCAGTGCACAGCATGGGTAAATAGCTGTGCTGGGAACTCTCAGTGGTGGCAGGTATTCATTAGTCACACAGCCTGAGGGAAGAAGCTGTTACCCAGTCTGAAAATCATAGTCATGATGTTTTAGTACCTCCTTCCTGTCAGTAATGGTTCATTGAAATTGTGGGTTGGGTGATAGGGATCCTCAACAAATCTCTGGGCGCTCAGTCTGTAACGGTTCTGGTAAATGTCACAAGTAGAGGGGTGGGGGGGGAGACCCTAATGATTCTCTCTGTTTTTTACTATCCTCTGAAGGGTCATGTGGCCTGATGCTTTGCAGCTTCCGTAGTACACAATGATGCACCCAAATAGGACACACTCAGTGGTGCTCCCATAGAAAGTTGTTAGAATAGGGGAGGGGAGCGTTACACGCCTCAATATCATCAGAAAGTGTAGACGCTGCTGTGCCTTCTTGACTAGTGAAGGAGTGTTGTGGGTCCAGGTTAGATCGTCTGTTACATATACAGGTTTCCCCCGCCGTCCAAAGGTACAGCGTTCCTATGAAACGGTTTGTAAGCCGGAATGTCGTAAAGCGAAGAAGCAATTACCATTTATTTATATGGGAAAATTTTGTGAGCGTTCGCAGACCCAAAAATAACCTATCAAATCATGCCAAAGAACACATAACACCTAAAATAACAGTAACATATAGTAAAAGCAGGAATGATATGATAAATACACAGCCTATATAAAGTAGAAATACTTTTCCACAATCATTGCCTGAACTGTTCTCCGTAGCGAAAATCTCACGCCAGCACCGTCGGCAAAAACACGGCGCAAGCGCTCTCCAGTAACCTTTAAGCTATGAAGCTGCCAAATCATACCAAATAACACGTAAAGATACACAGCCGATATAAAGTGGAAATAATGTGTGTACAGAGTAGTATCACTTACCGGAATTGGGAAAGCGCAGAGCACACTGATGGTGGTGTGTTAGACTGAGTCGTCGCAGGTTGGGGTGGTGCAGTGGCCCCCACCCTCCGGGCAGCGACTCGATACATTGCCGCGAAGCATGCAGGGGTACAGCCGTAGCCGGGACGCATCCAGTGCACCTTTAAGAAAAAAACCGAAATAAACGTGCTAATTAATTAGGTGCCGCCCGACACATAATTGTCAGCCCAGATCAGTGCCGATTGCCGATTGCATTGCCTCTGATCTGGGCCGACAATTACGTCTCGGGCGGCACCTAATTAATTAGCATGTTTATTTCGGCTTTTTTCTTAAAGATGTGCTGTGTGTCTCCCGGCTACTAATTGCATTCTCCGCGGATCGGTATCTGTCCGCGGCCTGGGTGTTGGGGTGGTGGGACGCTGGGGTGTCATCTCGTTGTCTGTTTCCATTAGAGCAGGCGGCTCATCTTCTCCTGTGACTGCCACCTCGATGTCGAAGGTCGAGGTTCGTCATCTGCTGTGGCTAACGTGGAAGACTTGCTTGACTGCTGAGCCTCGTGCATTTTTCTATCATACAGTTCTTTGTAAGCACTCAAACCATCCTGCAAAATCCCCTAAACCGACGTACCCTCTCAAAATTAAAGTGGTACTTTATCATTACTCATTCGGTTTCGATTATTATCCTTTCCTCTTCCAATTGCATCAGCTTTTCATCTATCAGTTCTTGGTCATGGGATGTCAAAACCTCTTCAACATCATCTTCGTCAACTTCCACAAGCCAAACTCACTTAGTCCTTACTTTGTTCACCACGATCAAAATGCTTAATTATGTCTAGTTTTATGCTAAGTGTCACACCCTTACGAGCTCTTTCAGGCTTTTCCAATACCTTAGTACTCATTTTGCAAACGGCTGCTCACAGACACGTGTTTAAGCAATGCTGGCAAGAATGCAGTTCCAAATCCGGGGGAGAGCGGCTGCTCGGTGGGGGGGGGGGCGCGCGCTGCTTTTTTCGTAACAGTGAAAACACCTTCTGTTAGCGAAAACAGGGTACTAATGTAGGTCTTTCGTAACAGTGAGGTTTTGTAAGGCAAACGTTCGAAAAGCAGGGGATACCTGTATACCGAGGAATTTTGTGCTCTCCACGGCAGAGCCATTGATCTGCAACCTCGTGTGCCTTCCTGAAGTTCTGTGTCATCTCTTTTGTCCACAGTGAGACTCAGTTTGTCATTCTCACACCATCTGAAAAGCCTCTCTACCAACTCTTTTTTTATATCGACTCATCATTACTGCTGACGAAGCCAACTACTGTTGTATCGTCTGTGAACTTGATGCTGCGGTTTAAGCTGAATCTGGTAGTCTGATCCCATTAACTCCAACTATTTGGAATAAATTGATAACATCAGTGCTCCAACCTGGGTAACGAGCAGACTCTGAGAGTGCTGAATGATTCTGAAATTTCACATACTTTGGAACTGAACCTGCCACTCACTTCACTCAACAGAGGACATATATTTCACACACATAACACATAAAGTAATGTTATCACAAATAATAAGATGCATATATGATAGAAGTTACAAAATAAATGGTGCAACACTATTGGTGCTTCATGCATGCTGAGACCTGGGTGGGGTGGTGGCAGGGATTTCAGTGGTCATATGGTAGACAAAGCTGTTTCCCATCCTAACAATTCTTGACCTGAATCTTTGGTACCTCTTGTCGAATGGTAGGGGGTCAAAGAGATTGTTGGACGTATGGGAGGGATCACTGACAATGCTAAGGGCCCTGCGTACCTAGCGCACCTGATAAGTGTCACTGATTGGTGGAAGAGAGACACCGAGGACCCTCTGAGCAGTCCTCACAATCCTCTGTAGCGACCTGCGGTCAGATGCCTTGCAGTTCCTGTATCAGACGGTGATGCAGTTAGTCAGGACACTCCCGAAGGTGCTCCTGTAAGAATTGATATAAATGTTGGTGGCGGGGGTTGGGGGTGGTGAGGTGTGGAGCCACACTCACCTCAATCCCTCAAGAAGTGAAGACGCTATTGTGCTTTCTTAACCAATGAGGTGGTGTTCAGGGACCAGGTAAGATCAACCATTATGTGTACTCCCGGATACTTGGCGCTCTTAAGTCTCTCCATGGAGGAGCCGTGTACGTGCAGTGAGAAGTGGGGTCAGACTGCACCTTCCTAAAGTCCACAATCATCTTTTTGGTCTTACCACATTAAGGTTCATGTTGTTGTGCTCGCACCATTCTACCAGCCTCTCCACCTCCTTTAAGTACACCCCACCGTCTCATCGTCATTGTTGATGAGGCCAACCATTGTCGTTAAATCAGCATTTGAACTGGGTCTATCAGTGCGGTCGCGTGTCAGACCATGAACAACAGGGAACTGAGCACACTGCACTGAGGAGTGCCAGGGCTCAATGTGACGGAGCTAGAGATTTTCTGCCAACGTGGTTTGACTGTGGCTTCTCTGTCAAAAAGTCCCGGATCATATGAGAGAGAGAAACCCAAAAAGGACAGTGCACAATCCTGATATGATTGAGACGGATGTGAGAAGCATGGAGGAACATCTGGAGAAACTTCTGAAATGCCTACTTCGCGGCCGCTTCCACTGTGCGATCGAGAATCTCCGGAGGGGAAGGCCCCAAATCCTCGGCTTTGCCTATTGCCTGTTGCCAGGGCCGGGGTCGAAGCACTTGGCAGAGATGGTGCTTGGTGTCGGAGGGCTGGTCGGAGGTTTGAAGTTTTCCGACGGACTCAGAGTCCGACTGTGGTCGAGTGCTTCCAGGATGCTGCATCGGCAAGTTTGTGGTGCTGGAAGCTCATGGCAGGGAGAGATTTTCTTCCTTCTACCGTCTGCGTGAGATGTTGGGACTTTTGAGAGACTTTGAGATTTTTGTTTTTACCATGCCCATGGTCTGTTCTTCATCAAATTACGGTATTGCTTTGCACTGTTGTAACTATATGTTATAATTATGTGGTTTTTGTCAGTTTTTTTTAGTCTTGGTTTGTCTTGTGTTTCTGTGATATCATCCTGGAGGAACAAATTGTATCATTTCTTAATGCATGCATTACTAAATAACAGTGAAAGAGGACTGTGTGTCCTCATAATCTAATCTAACCTAATCTACACATCAGCTTCTGAAGGGTGATTATATTAAAAGCAGAATTGCTGAGATGAAGTCAATAGACAGCATTCTGGTACATGAGACACCATTTTCCAGGTAGGTCAGGACTGAGTGGAGGGCAGAGGCTATGGCATCATTAGTGGACCGATTTGAGCAATAAGAAAACTGGAAAGGGTCCAATGTAGCAGGAAGATGAGATTTAATGCGATCCATAACCAGTCGCTCAAAGCATTTCATAATTGTTGAGGTGAAAGCCACTGGACGGTAGTCATTAAGACAGGCTGCTGTCGCACTCCTGGGCACTGGGATGATGGTGGCTGCCTTTGAAATCTGAGTCAACAGTTGATGCCTTTGAAGCCTGAGTTGACAGTAGACTGTTCCAGAAAGATGTTAAAGATGTCTGTTAGAACCTCAGTTTACTAGATTGCACACTTCCTCGGCACCGGACCACATATGTTATCAGGTCCCACAGCTTTACATGGGTTGACTCTGGCCAGGGTCATCCTCACATCAGCTGTGGCCAGACAGAGTCCCTGCTCTTTGAGAGGAAGGGGGATCTTTCCTCATTGGCACATCACCCTGTGCATCAAACAGAGTATAAAAGATATTTGGCCCGTCAGGAAGAGAAGCATCACCATCGTTAGCACACAGGGTTGACATGTAATCTGTTATGGCCTGAATGTTTCATTGGTGTAACAGAATGACTGTATATTCTCAGTGAATAATCCCTTTTTGCCTTCCTGTTAGTACAGGAAAGTGCAGCTCTTGTTGACCTGAGAGCTGTCTTATCACGTGAGCTGAAGGTAGCGTCCTGATCTCTTAGTTGTGGCCAGACCTCTGCTGTCAGCCATGGCTTCAGATTTGCCCTCACATGGATGTGTTTAATAATGGTGACGTCGTCATACACTTCTCTTTATAACCAGTCATAGATCTCGCATACTGATTGAGGTGAATGTGATGGTGATAGCTAGCTGCCTCCCTGAACGTGTTCCAGTCCGTGTTCCCAAAACAGCCTTGTAACGCTGCGGTTGCTCTTTCTGTCCCTTTGAACTGGTCTGACACTGGTCGATATGCAGGAGTTAGTATAAATGGTCACAGAATCTGATGTGGGGATGAGGAGCAGCTTTGCATGCATCAGAGATGTTGGTATAAACCAGATCTCTTGTTTTCTCACCTCTGGTATCCAAGTCAACATGCTGATAGAATTTAGGCAGGATTATTCTTTAAGTTAGCATTGTTGAAGTCGTCAGCAACAGACTGCGAAAGGGAGACATTTTTTTCCCTTATTCGGGAGAGAGTGAGGAAGAGAGCCTGTGGTATGCCGAATACTGGGTGAACAATTAGTCTCTGGAGTAACTGCAAGTCTGTGTCTTGGCTGTTGCTTTGCTCACACTTGAGTGCTCGGTGGCGGGTGCCGATGCTTTTTTTCTGCCGGTGGGGGGGGGGGAATCGTTGCTTGCTGCCGCTTACGCGTGGGTGGCAGGGTAGCTCTGGAGGACTTTGGGGTTCTAATATTTAACTGTCATTCATTCTTTGGGGGCACTCCTCTGTTCTTGTGGATGGTTGCAAAGAAAAAGCATTTCAGGATGTATATTGTGCCCATTTCTCTGACATTAAGTGTACCTTTGAACAATTACGGAGCCATTGGGTGCGTAGATGGCAAGTCACTGGTGCCGTAAAGTTCACTTTCTGCTTCCCTGACATTAGCACAGTTTTGGTGGGAGAGGATGTATACAGTCACAATCACAATAGTAGTGAACTTGTTTGGTCAGTAGAAGGGCCTGCACTTCACCATTACCACAGGCAAACAGTGGGTTGTCACTACCAAATCATTCACACACCAGATCTTATTAACGTAGATAAATACACCTCCACCACGGGTCTTGCCAGAGATCACAGGAATTCTGTTGGTCCAAAAAGAGATGAAAGCCTCTAGCTGGATGACTGCTTCAGGAATGGTATCCTGCAGCTATATTTCTGTCAGAATGAGAGAACACTGATTCAGCCTCAGACACAGGCAGTTTAGTTTATTTGTTAGCGATCGAACATCTGAAAGCAGAATCGCCAAGAGAGCTGGCCTGAATGGTTTTGTCTGCAGTTTCACACGAATGCCAGTGCGCTTTCCTTGCACACCACTTCCTATGGTGTTTCCTCCAAGCGGTGGTATCAGGCAACAGTATGGTGCCCAATAAGCAGAGATCATCCGTTACCCAACAATGCACTAGTGAGGTAGACTTGCAGTACTTGGTGTTCTTAATATCCAGCAGTGGCTTGCAACGATAAGAAAGATGAAGACAACGAACAATTACACCATCAGCGCGCCAAGGTTTAAAAAAGGGAAAATTTCAACGGTTCTTGTTTCAGTCGAAGCAAGTAGCTGAAGAAGTGAGTGGAAGAATTCGGGTCGAAAAAGTCGTTTTTTTTTAAAAACTGCTCGGGGAGAAGGGTCTGCACTGCGCAGGCGCGTGACGTAGCGCGCCAAGGTTTAAAAAGCAGACCACCATATACAGCAGCCATCGTCGGAGTGGACTGAGTCAGAGTGGGGCGGCTTTGGCTCAAACAGGCTTAGGCGAGAACAGGTAGAGGCCAGGGTAGGTTCTGGTAAGGTTTTTGTTCAGATTGTCTAGCGTAGAGAGAATGCCAGGCAGGATGTTGGAATGCTCCTCTTGCAGGATGTGGGAAGTCAGGGAGCCCTCCGATGTCCCTGAGAACGACACCTGCAGGAAGTGCATCCAGCTGCGGCTCCTAACAAACCGCGTTAGGGAACTGGAGCAGGAGCTGGATGACCTGCGGATCATTCGGGAGAATGAGGAGATTATAGGTCGTAGCTACAGGGAGGTAGTTAACGCCAAAGGAGCAGAGGACAGGAAATTGGGTCACTGTCAGGCGAGGGAAGGGGAAAGGGCAGGCAAAGCAGGGTTCCCCTGTGGCCATTCCCCTCAGCAACAAGTATACCGCATTGGATACTGTTGGGGGATGACTTACCTGGGACAAGCTGCAGTAGCCGAATCTCTGGCACTGAGTCTGGCTCTGCAGTGCAGAAGGGAGGGGGTAGAAAGAGGAGAGCGGTAGTGATAGAGGACTCGATAGTTAGAGGTGCAGATAGGAGGTTCTGTGGTTGTGACAGAATCCAGGATGGTTTGTTGCCTCCCGGGTGCCAGGGTCAAGGATGTCTCTGATCGATTGCTTGACATTCTGAAGTGGGAGGGTGACCAGCCAGATGTCGTGGTGCACATCGGTACCAATGACATAGCAAGGAAGAGTGAGGAGGTCCTGGAGAGTGAGTATAGAGAGCTTGGTAGGAAGTTGAAAAGCAGGACCTTGAGGGTGGTAATCTCAGGATTGCTACTTGTGCTACGTGCCAGTGAGGGTAGGAATAGGATGCTCTGGAGGATGAACAAGTGCCTGAGGAACTGGTGTAGGGAGCAGGGTTTCAGATTTCAGGATAATTGGGACCTCTTCTGGGGCAGGTGGGACCTGTACAAGAGAGACGGGTTACACTTGAACTACAGGGGGACCAATATCCTTTCAGGGAGGTGTGTTAATGCTATTGGGGGGGCTTTAAACTAGATTTGCAGGGGGATGGGAACCACAGTACCAGATCTGACAGTGTGGCTGGGGTGAAAATAAACGATGTTAAAAGTTCAAGCAAATCCGCTAATAGAAAGGTTGTGAGTGGTGGTAAAAATCTTCTGAGGTGTATATACTTCAATGCTAGGAGTATCACAGGGAAGGCGGATGAGTTGAGGGCGTGGATTGACACGTGGAATTATGACGTTGTAGCAATTAGTGAAACTTGGCTACAGGAGGGGCAGGACTGGCAGCTTAATATTCCAGGGTTCCGATGTTTCAGATGTGATCGAGGCAGAGGAATGAAAGGTGGGGGAGTAGCATTGCTTGTTAGGGAAAATATTACAGCAGTGCTCAGGCAGGACAGATTAGAGGGCTTGTCTACTGAGTCCTTATGGGTGGAGCTGAGAAACAGGAAAGGTATGGCGACATTAGTGGGATTGTATTACAGACCACCCAATAGTCAAAGAGAATTGGAAGTGCAAATATGCAGAGAGATAGCAGGCAACTGCAGGAAACATAAAGTTGTGGTGGTAGGGGATTTTAATTTTCCATCTGTTGATTGGGTCTCCCATACTGTTAGGGGTCTAGATGGTTTAGAGTTTGTAAAATGTGTTCAGGAAAGTTTTCTAAATCAATATATAGAGGGACCAACTAGAGGGGATGCAATATTGGATCCCCTGTTAGGAAACGAGTTAGGACAAGTGACAGAAGTCTGTGTAGGGGAGCACTTTGGTTCCAGTGATCATAACACCATTAGTTTCAACTTGATCATGGACAAGGATACATCTGGCCCTAGGGTTGAGGTTCTTAACTGGAAGAAGGCCAAATTTGAAGAAATGAGAAAGGATATAAAAAGCGTGGATTGGGACAGGTTGTTCTCTGGCATGGATGTGATCGGTAGGTGGGAAGCCTTCAAAGCAGAAATTTTGAGAGTGCAGAATTTGTATGTTCCTGTCAGGATTAAAGGCAAGGTGAATAGGAATAAGGAACCTTGGTTCTCAAGGGATATTGCAACTCTGATAAAGAAGAAGAGGGAGTTGTATAGGAAGCAGGGAGTAAATAAGGTGCTTGAGGAGTATAAGAAGTGCAAGAAAATACTTAAGAAAGAAATCAGGAGGGCTAAAAGAAGACATGAGGTTGCCTTGGCAGTCAAAGTGAAGGATAATCCAAAGAGCTTTTACAGGTATATTAAGAGCAAAAGGATTGTAAGGGATAAAATTGGTCCTCTTGAAGATCAGAGTGGTCGGCTATGTGCGGAACCAAAGGAAATGGGGGAAGACCTTAAATAGGTTTTTTGTGTCTGTGTTTACTTAGGAAACTGGCATGAAGTCTATGGAATTAAGGGAAACAAGTAGTGAGATCATGGAAACTGTACAGATCAAAAAGGAGGAGGTCGTTGCTGTCTTGAGGAAAATTAAAGTGGATAAATCCCCGGGACCTGACAGGGTGTTCCCTCGGACCTTGAAGGAGACTAGTGTTGAAATTGCAGGGGCCCTGGCTGAAATATTTAAAATGTCGCTGTCTACAGGTGAGGTGCCGGAGGATTGGAGAGTGGCTCATGTTGTTCCGTTGTTTAAAAAAGGATCGAAAAGTAATCCGGGAAATTATAGGCCAGTAAGTTTAACATCGGTAGTAGGTAAGTTATTGGAGGGAGTACTAAGAGACAGAATCTACAAGCATTTGGATAGACTGGGACTTATTAGGGAGAGTCAACATGGCTTTATGTGTGGTAGGTCATGTTTGACCAATCTATTGGAGTTTTTCAAGGAGGTTACCAGGAAAGTGGATGGAGGGAAGGCAGTGGATATTGTCTACATGGACCTCAGTAAGACCTTTCACAAGGTCCCGCATGGGAGGTTAGTTAGGAAAATTCAGTCGCTGGGTATACATGGAGAGGTGGTAAATTGGATTAGACATTGGCTCGATAGAAGAAGCCAGAGAGTGGTGGTAGAGAATTGCTTCTCTGAGTGGAGGCCTGTGACTAGTGGTGTGCCACAGGGATCAGTGCTGGGTCCATTGTTATTTGTCATCTATATCAATGATCTGGATGATAATGTGGTAAATTGGATCAGCAAGCTTGCTGATGATACGAAGATTGGAGATGTAGTAGACAGTGAGGAAGGTTTTCAGAGCCTGCAGAGGGACTTGGACCAGCTGGAAAAATGGGCTGAAAAATGGCAGATGGAGGTTAATACAGACAAGTGTGAGATATTGCACGTTGGAAGGACAAACCAAGGTAGAACATACAGGGTTAATGGTAAGGCACTGAAGAGTGCCATGGACAGAGGGATCTGGGAATACAGATACAAAATTCCCTAAAAGTGGCGTCACAGGTAGATAGGGTCGTAAAGAGAGCTTTTGGTACACTGGCCTTTACTAATCAAAGTATTGAGTATAAGAGCTGGAATGTTATGATGAGGTTGTATAAGGCATTGGTGAGGCTGAATCTGGAGTATTGTGTTCAGTTTTGGTCACCAAATTACAGGAAGGATATAAATAAGGTTGAAAGAGTGCAGAGAAGGTTTACAAGGATGTTGCCGGGACTTGAGAAACTCAGTTACAGAGAAAGATTGAATAGGTTGGGACTTTATTCCCTGGAGCGTAGAAGAATGAGGGGAGATTTGATAGAGGTATATAAAATTATGATGGGTATACATAGAGTGAATGCAAGCAGGCTTTTTCCACTGAGGCAAGGGGAGTAAAAAACCAGAGGACATGGGTTTAGGGTGAGGGGGGAAGAGTTTAAAGGGAACATTAGGGGGGGCTTCTTCACACAGAGAGTGGTGGGAGTATGAGATGAGCTGCCAGACGAGGTGGTAAATGCGGGTTCTTTTTTAACATTTAAGAATACATTGGACAGATACATGGATGGGAGGTGTATGGAGGGATATGGTTCGTGTGCAGGTCAGTGGGACTAGGCAGAAAATGGTTCGGCACAGCCAAGAAGGGCCAAAAGGCCTGTTTCTGTGCTGTAGTTTCTATGGTTTCTATCAGGTGGAACCAGAGTGGCCGCTGAATCTGGACGTGTAGCCATTTTAAATTTAGTTCTATCTAACGTTGGAAGAATTATACCAGAGAAGAGACTATTTCCATTTGCAGTTATTTGATTTGAAGTAAAGCATCATTTTATTTTAAATCAGTGCTTGCCGTGCTAGTCAGAAAGTTAATTTTACATTTGACAAGTTAATATTTACTCTGTAAAGAATTTGAATTGTGGCAGATTTGATTCTGTGTGGGTAATTAAAACTCAGTTACTTGATGGAGTGACACCAAACTGAGTGTAACATAGCTGTAATCTAGTTGAAATAATTACACTTGCATTTTACAAATAATTATAAACAAATTATTTAATAGTTTTTATATTTTATGTGAGCTGTTCTCCCTATAAGACCCAGATATCCATAGAAATAGAAAGATGCTAAATTTTGCCATATTTAATATGCAAACACTGACAGTGGCATGTGCAACTGGAACTGTGACAGAATTCACTGGGATGAGGTGATGTATGTACAATTCCTTTACATACGGAATCGCATTCCTTCCATGACTTTCCACTACGTGCTTGCACTTCAGTCAGATTCACAATCAGGACAGCTGGAAGGTACTGAACCACCATCAGTGTTGGTTGAGATTAGATTACTGCATTGTTTGGGTCTAAGAGTTGGGAAATGGGGCAGAGATCAATGATGGGGAAATATGACTCATTTGTATTTTGTGCCATGCTGTATCTGAAGAAGGTACCAGTTGCTGTCTATACAAAGAAACAAAATGCTGGAGGAATTCAGTGGGTCAGGCAGCATCTGTGGAGGGAAATGGACTGCTGGCATTTCAGGTCAGGGTTGGCTATGTGTCCTCTGTGTATTTTCAGTACTTGTTTAAAAATTGTTCCTCTGTACCTATGACGACAGATTCTGGAGCAATACACTGATCAGCTGGATTTGTGGAATGCCCAGATGAGGAGGCACATTGACAAGCTGGTAATGGAGATGACTCAAAGGAGTGTGCTTAGCCTTGTCTACAGGGCAGAGGACCATGCTGAAGAACTCAGGAACCTTGCTGATCTGTTAAACAGGTCAGTCTGTATAAATATCTTCCTTAGCAAAAGAGCAGTGGGTAATCACCAATCACATGCCATTTTCTATTAAATAGTTTTGTAAAAAATATTGAGGTCAGATTGGCAAAATCTTTTCAGTTCTGTTTTTGTACTGTGAAGAAATATTTCTACTTAAAACCTTTGTAAATATTGGGAAAAGGAGCTCTCTCCCTCTCCAGAACACGACTGTTGTAAAATGCAAAGTCCATCCTTGGATCATATCAATCAAAGACAAAATCTGAAAGAGAACTCACATAGCGCCTGCCATTTCAATGACCGATGATATCTAAATTTTGTCCTTGTTCATCTTGCACAGTATGCATCTGCATATTGTACTCCAGCACAAAGTTCAGCCCTGTGGAGAGTATATATGGAAATGGGGAAACCTCTCAGGTTTTTTGCCTCCAGGAAGGCAGGACTGCTGTACTCATGCATTACCCCAAGCAAATAAATGCTGATTCTAACTAGTTCCAAGCTGTAAAGCTTGTCTCTAAAGTACTCAATTCATGCACTTGAAAGGGCAAAGATTTCCAGAGAACCCTTTTCACATGGAGATGTTTACAATCCAATTGCCTGATTTTTGGATTCTCCCTCTGTATCAACCATTCCAGAGGCCAGAAAATTACAAAAAATTAGTAACTGCCAAGAAAGCATCTGTTTTAAACATGTAAATCATTTAGTGATTGTCATTGCATTGAACAATGTTTTTATTAGTTCACTTTCAGCGGTAAGGAACGTGTCTCTGAATGTGACGGTGCCTGTGAATGAACACTCCAATGTAAAGGCACTGGTCGAAGAAGCTGCAGCTGTTGCTTTGGATGCAAGAAGCAAAGCTGATGCTGCTTTGAAGTTGGTGAGTATTTACTGTGTTGGATTTAGCTCAGTCAGGTCATAGTCTGATGGCCAAACCAGCCAATAAACGTTCTTAGCAACACACATAAAGGCTGGAGGAACTCAGCAGATCAGGCAGTATCTATGGAAAAGAGTAAATAGTCGACGTTTTGGGCCAAGACCTTTCATCAGGACATGAAGGGTCTCTGCCCAAAACGCCAACCATTTACTCTTTTCCATAGATACTGCTTGACCTGCTGAGTTCCTCCATCATTTATGTGTGTATTGCTTTGGATTTTCAGAATCTGCAGATGTTCTCATGTTTGCACTAAAAATTATTCTCTCTTTGAAGTGACAAATGGGATAATCAGAAACGTGTTGTGATTTGGTTACAGCTTCTTTAGTTACTTTGGTTGACTCTGCGGTTAAGAAGGCATAGAGTGCATTGGCCTTCATCAACTGTGGGGACTGAGTTTAGGAGTCAAGAAGTAATGTTACAGTTATATAGAACCCTGGTCAGACCCCACTTGGAGTACTGTGCTTAGTTCTGGTCACCTCACTACAGGAAGGATGTGGAACCTATAGAAAGGGTGCAGAGGAGAATTACAAGGATGTTGCCTGGATTGGGGAGCATGCCTTATGAGAATAGGTTGAGTAAACTTGGCCTTTTCTCCTTGAAGCCACGGAGGAACGGAGGTGACCTGACAGAGGTGTACAAGATGATGAGAGCGATTGATCGTGTGGATAGTCAGAGGCTTTTTCCCAGGGCTGAAATGGCTAACACTGAAATGGCACAGTTTTAAGGTGCTAGGAAGCAGGTACACAGGAGATGTCAGGGGTAAGTTTTTTTTTACATAGAGAGTGGTGAGTACCTGGAATGGGGTGTCGGCAACGGTGGTGGAGGTAGAAACGATAGCGTCTTTTAAGAGACTCCTGGATAGGTGCATGAAGCTTAGAAAAATAGAGGGCTATGGGTAACCGAGGTAATTTCTAAAGAAAGTACATGTTCGACACAGCACCATGGGCTGGAGGGCCTGTATTGTGTTGCAGATTTTCTGTGTTTCCGTGTTACTTACTCTGAAATTTTAGCTGATATTTCTGCTGGTTGTGAAGAATGTGACAAGGTCCTCTCCAGTGACTGACAGTGTCTCAGATTATTTTATTTCTGTTCTCATGGCTCAAGTTATGATAAAGATGATAGACAGGCTCTGACCAGTGGACAGATAAGAAAGGATAGGTTTCAGAAAAGTAAGTAGGGGAAAGGAACTGATGGAATTGCCCTGACAGCTAGCGTACACTTGAAGTGCCAAATAGCATGGTTCTATTTCTTAAGGAAATACATTTAACAAATATTAGAGTGACTGCATGATTCTAGGATGAACTGCAAGTTTCCTTGAAATAAAGTGGAGGGAGTCAAGTTAAAACCATCAAGTACAAAACAAGAATTAGACAGTTTGGCCTCAGTCTTTCACCAGTATTCGTTAAGAGATAACTATCCTGATCTCCTTTTGGCCCCAACTTCTCTTTCCCCCGCTTCCCATAATCCCAGTCTCCCCTATACACCATTCATAACTTCCTTACTTAGTCAAAGATGGACTATCCTTTTTAAAAGTCTTCATTTCTTAGTGGAATACATCTCTTTTGAGAATATCTGTCTCTGTTTACTCACCACCTGACCTTTGAATCAATTTCTCCAATCAGCACTAGTCATCTCTGCTTTTATACCCTTATAACTCCCTTAGTTTAAGATGTTAGTTTCAGACCAAATTTCTCACACTCAAACTGAACATGAAATTTTGTCATATTATTAGGACTCTTCTCTTGCCATGTTGTCTCATTACACTTGATCATGTCTAAAAATCACCTGTTCCCTATTTGATTCTCCAACATTTTGCTCTAAAAATCAGTCCTGAATACAGACAATGAACTCTTTCTCCTGGCTATGATCGTGCATGATCTTTATAAAGATCAAGGTTGTCCATAATTAATTCTGCATATTTTATCCGTCCTCAACATTTCTTGTTTGTACTTTGTTCTACAAAGTAGCTACTGTTGGGGGTGAGATGGGAGCCGACAGACCACTGCTATTAATACCTTCCTCCCCTTGCAATTCCTTATCTCCACACAAACTGATATTACATCTTCAATGTTCTGATCTCATCCTTTATTAACAAAGCCACCCTATTTCTTTTTCTCTTCTGTCACACAGATTATTTTTACCCGTACTGCTTCCCTGCATAAGTATTTTGTACTTCCTTGAGAACTCCCTACATTTTCCCTTGGCTCCCCCATTCCACCTCACCTTTATTTGATTTAAAGTCCTATCTGTAGTCCTAGCTATTCAATTCACTGGGTCAAAATGTCTAACCATAGTTAGACCCCACTTGGAGCACTGTGTTCAGTTCTGGTCACCTCATTACAGGAAGGATGTGGATATTATAGAGAGAGAGTGCAGAGGAGATCTACGAGGATTTTGCCTGGATTGGACAGCATGCCTTATGAGAATAGGTTGAGTGAACTTGGTCTTGTCTCCTTGGAGTGACAGAGGATAAGAGGTGACCTGATAGAGGTGTGTAAGATGATGAGAGACATTGATTGTGTGGATAGCCAGAGGCTTTTTCCCAGGGTTGAAATGGCTAACATGAGGGGGCATAGTTTTAATGTGCTTGGAAGTAGGTACAAGGGGGAATGTCAGAGTTAAGTTTCTCACACAGAGAGTGGTGGGTGCGTGGAATGAACTGCCAGTGAAGGTGGTAGAGGCGGGTCTTTTAAGAGACTCTTAGGTAGGTACACGGAGCTGAGAAAACCAGAAGGCTCTGCGGTAGGGAAATTCTAGGCAGTTTCTAGAGTAGATTACATGACATTACATTGTGGGCCAAAGGGCCTGTAACATGCTATAGATTTCTATGTCTCTATGTTAGAATGATAACAATGGCATCAATGAATGCGAGCAACTATTGTTGGACCTGTTGCATGTCATTTAAGACGGTGGCTATTGATGACTCCAGTGAGCTGGTGCTGGGCATATGTATTGGCTTACAGCAAGCAGTCCATGTACAGCAAAGCAAAAAGAAACAATCTGATCAGGTAACCAAATAGATTTAAAATGCAGAGAAACAGCACCTAACACAGAAGCTGATAGAAGTTTATACAATTATGTTTCTTTTACAGTCAGAATCTTTTACTTAGGATAGAAATGTCAAGACATGATGGGGGAAAGTTCAGCAGTGATGCATGGGATAAGTTTTTTTCCCACAAAGTGTGGTGGTAGGTGCCTGGAGCAGGTTGCCAGAGGCGCTAGCTGGCTTTTATGAGGTTTTTAGACGGACCCATGAATATGTAGGGACATAAGACAATAAGACATAGGAGCAAAATTAGGCCATTTGGCCCATCAAGTCTGCTCCGCCATTCAATCACAGCTGATCCTTTTTCCCCTCCTTGGCCTTCTCTCCATGACCTTTGGTCCCATGTCCAATCAGGAACCTATCAAGCTCTGGCTTAAATACACCCAATGACCTGGCCCCCACAGCTGCCTGAGGTAACAAATTCCACAAATTCACCACCCTCTGGCTAAAGAAATGCCTCCTCATCTCTGTCTTAAATGAACGCCCCTCTATCCTGAGGCTGTGCCCTCTTGGCCTCTCCCCCACCATGGGAAACATCCTTTCCACATTTACTCTGTCTAGGCCTTTCAACATTCGAAAGATTCCATTGGATATGGATCAATGTAGGCATCATGTTTGGCACAGACATCATGTACTGAAGGGCCTTTTCCTGTAATGTATTGATTGTACTGTGTTTTCTGTAAGCTATGACATCTTACAATAAAAGCCGGTTAGTTTCTCCAGAAAATGAATGTAGAGCAACCGTGTCACCAATAGCATTGCACACTTTTTATAACATGTACCCAGGTCCAAATTGTTGTATTTTGCAGATGCTGTAGACTTAACAGTCCACGATAAATGCTCCTTTTGTTTCATTTTACCAGGCGAAAGGTCCTCAAAGGACACTAGAGGAAGTCAGCAAGGAGTCAGCTGACCGCAGTTCAAAGCTCCTTAATGATGCCAGTGATTTGAAGAAGAAAACTACGGGTGAATAACTTGTCCAATTTAAGAATTCATATTGATCTGAGCAACTTACACTTGAAGTGACTGAAGAAAAATAATAGCTGGGCAATGGGGAACAGAGCAGGAGAGTTAGATTTGCTGGAAGATAGGTAAAAGAATGGCAGATAGAATTTCAAGGTTCAAACTAAATTTATTATCAAAGTACACGTGTACGTCACCATATACAACCCTGAGAGTCATTTTTTTGTGGGCAATAAATATTGAGAACATGGGATGAAGAGTTCTTGAAAGTGAGTCCATAGTTGTGGGAACAGTTCAGTGATGGGGCATGTGAAGTTATCCCTTCTGGTTCAAGACCCTAATGGTTTGAGGGGTAATATCTGTTCCTGAACCTGATGGTGTGTGTCCCGAGGCTCCTGTACCTTCTTCCGGATGGTGGCACTGAGAAGAGAGCATGGCCTGGGTGTGGGGTCTTTAATGATGGATGCTTCTTTCCTGTGACAGTGCTTCATGTAGATCTGATCAATGGTGGGAGGTATTTACCTGTGATGGACTGGACCATATCCACTACTTTTTGTATGATTTTCCATTTATGGGATTTGGTGTTCCGTAATAGACCATAATGTTATCAGTCAATATTCTCTCCACCACACGTCTGTAGAAGTTTGTCAAAGTTTTTGAAGTCATGCCAAATCTTTGCAAACGTCCAAGGAAATAGAGGCACTGCCATGTTTTCTTTGCTTTAAATTTAACTCAGACAAGTGGAAGTAATGCATTTTAGGCAGCTAAATCAGGACAGGATATATACAGTGAAAGACAGGGTTCTAGGGATGTTGTGGAACTGAGAGACAGAGTTACAAGTACATAGTTAGCTGAAAGTGTTGATATAGGTAGACAGGTGGTAAAGAAGGCATATGGTATACTTACCTTTTATCAGACTAGGCACTGAAAACTCTTTGTCACAGCTGTACAAGACACTGATGGATGCACACAAAATGCTGGAGGAATTCAGCAGATCAGGCAGCATCTGTGGAAAAGAATAAACAATTGATGTTTCAGGGTGAGACCCTTCGTCAGGACATTGATGAGTCTGTACTTGGACCTGAAAAACTGTGCACAGTTCCAGTCACCATGCCATAGGAAGCATGATAAGCTGGAACTATTTTTGCTAGAATGAAGGAGGTAGGGAGTGATCTTTTAGAGGACATAGGTTGAAGGTGAAGGGGAAAAAAGATTTAAAAGGAAAACTGAGAAGCAGTTTTATTGCACAGATGTTTGTGGAAAGAGCTGTCAGAGGAATCTGTAGAAGCTGATAAGGTTACAACTTTTAAAAGCCATTTGGGTCAGGTTCATGGATAGGAAATATTTATCGAGGCATATTTAGTGCAGGCAAATAGGACTAACTCAAAAGGTACTTTGGTCAAAATGGATGAGTATAAAATCTATGATTTTATAAAAGCTGTAGTAGAGAAAAGATGGGTGAAATGGCCTGTGAGATATGCATTCCAAATGTCAAGAAATGCTTGGCTCGTTGCTGTGTCAAGTTTTCCTCTACATGGCTTCATCAGCCTCTGCCCAGCCCCACTGGTATGAATTACTCAGCTAGTGGGCAGCAATGGCAAGAGGCTGCTGACAAGGATTGAAGATACTGAACTGAGTGTGCACTATCACAGGGTGTGAGCAGGATTGGGGAGCTCGTGGTAGGGAAGGCCTAAAGTTTCTCTATAGGTCCGAAAAGAATGTACACCCTTTGTTGACCAATGAGTAGACAAATTTTCTTGGATTTAAGGATGGGTTCAGTGAGGCTGCTGATAGAGCTATTGCCTCACAGTTCCAGTAATCTGGATTCAATTTGACCTCGGGTACTGTCTGTGTGGAGTTTACACCTTCTCTCCGTGACTGTATGAATTTCCTCCAGGTGCTCCTGTTTCCCACCACATCACAAAAATAGGCAAAATGGTAATTTAACTGGCGACTATATTTATTTACAGTGGCTAATTAACCAGTTAGTCCTCGGAGATGTGGCAGGACTTGAGGGAGCTGATGGAGGTGTGGGAAGAATAAATAGTATTGGATTAGTGTAATGGGTACTTGATGGTCAGCATAGACTTGCTGGTCTGAAGGACCTGTTTCCATATCATTAGTATTGTATGTGACGACTTGTTTTGGTTTTCTCATCTGTCCAGGTCTTGTTAACCAGCTGAGTGGACTCAAAAAGAAAGTTGATCACATTCAAAAGAGTGCGCACAATATTAGCAGACTGTTGAGTGAGCCCCTGCAGTTACTGGCAGGCCTGCCTAATGGTAAGTAATCTGTGCACCCACTGAACATTATTTGGAAGGCTAATTGTCATGAGTAATATTGTTGATAAGTTCCATGAATAAGTGTTCAAATTATTAATGCACTTCTCAGGAGATTGGTGGGACACTGGTCTATATGAGCATGCCCTCTTTTTATTAAAAAATCAGAATCAAATGATATTACTCTGTCCTGGAGATTGTTGATCCTCTTGCGCGGAATTGAAGCCACGCTCATCCAGGCCAGTGGGCAAGTCATCACTCCTGAGTGCTGTCATGGAAATGGTGGAAAGGTCTCAGGTGTGTGAGCTTCAGGTCAGTGATGACTCTCAGCAGGTTGATGTTGCCTAAGTTTCTGAGCGAACAACTCAGGATGAGGAATGAGGTATTTTAGGTATGGAAGTACAGTCAATCAGAGGAGTATGGGTCTTCAAAATTCTCAACCCAGGCTGCTCAGTCATTAAATGTATTCAGGGGCAGAGTAGTTAGCTTTCTAGATACAAAGGTCAATGATGTAAATAAATGTGGATGAAGTGAGAACATGAACTTGAGAATCATTCATGGTCATCTTGGCTTATGGAGCAGGCTCAAGGGGCTACAAGGTTCTCTCTCCTATGTTCTTTTAAGAGTTAGATCCGTCCACTAATTTTCCCACAGCCATTCAAAAGAAGTTGTCCATTCAACAAGTTCTGCGACTTGGTGAAGAGCAGCAGAAATTCTTTATATAAAATAGAAATAAATTAATTCAAGCTGCTGTATCATCAGAAATCTTAGAAAAACATTGTGGGATGGGAAGGAGGAAGGTGAGATCCACACCAAAATGACAGCCAAGTTCAATGAGTAGATTCATCAGTTTAATGAACGAGAAAACTCTTTCTTAGGAAACCTTGAGGACTATCTGCTTTATGAAGACCTGCAATGATGTAACCTTTGAATTAGGTACCATGATATTTTAAAGAAACCAAGGAACATAAGGAGGTATTAGAATCAGAATTGAATTTATTATCACTGACATGTGTCGTGAATTTTTTGTTTTGTGATAGCAGTTAAGTACAAGACATAAAAATTTACAATAAGTTACAATATAAATAAATACATAGATAGATAGTGCAAAGGGGGAATACTGAGGTAGTGTTCATGGGTTAATGGACCGTTCAGAAATCTGACGGTGAGAGGAAGAAATTGTTCTTAAAAAGTTGAGTGTAGTCTTCAGGCTGCTGAACCTCCTCCCCAATGGTAGTTTTGGGAAGAGGATATGTCCCAGATTGTGAAGGTCCTTTGTGATGGATGCCGTCTTCTCCAGGAACTGCCTGTTGAAGATGCTGTTCCTGTTGGGGAGGATTGTACTGTGATGGAGCCGGCTGCGTCTAAAACCCTCTGCAGCCTGTGCACTGGAGCCTCGATACCAGGCAGTGATGCAACCAACCAGAATGATCTCCATTTACATCCTCAAGAAATTTGCTAGAGCCTTAGGTGACAAAGGTCAATTCAATTAGGTTTAATTGTGTCTCAGTACAAAGAAGTAGGAAGACGAAGAAGATTAGGGAGAGCACTGCAATGCTTGGGACTTATCAGCTGAGGGCATGGCTGCAATATTGAGGCTGAAAAGGAGGAGATGTGAAGAGGTTTCAGAAATAAAGGGGTGATAGGTCTTGCAGAGATTTGGAGGTGATCATTATTGTTTTAAATTTGAAGCATTCATAGATCCAGATTCAGTGTTAGTTATTCAGAATTATAGGAACAGAAAATAAGGAAAGTATATTAAATGTAAAATGTGAAGTTCACTAGATAACTCCAGCTGCCTTTCAAAAGTACCAACATTTGTACATTGCAGGTACCACAAACACAATTCGTGAGGCAAAAAATCATGCGTTCTTAGCTAATCTAACCGCAACTGCAACTCTTGCTGAAATTCAGCAGTTCACTCGGCAGCTGTTGACCACATCTGGCACTTTAATGAAGGTCAATAAGACTGTCAGGGAAACAAATGAGCTCATCAATGATTCAGCAAGGACTGGTAAGTTCATATATTGAACCTCATTTTTGGCAAATAGTCATATTTTGGTCAACAAAACATGAGTAGTAGAAGCACTAATATAAGTTTTGTAGAAAACAAACTCAAAAGTATTTTTTAACTGGGCAGTCCTTGGTTCATCCAAGCTTGTACCTTAATATTAGAACACTGGTTTGGCCACAGTCATAATGGGGCATGGTGTCCACTTTGATCACTTTAGGAAGGATAAGAAGCCTTTAGACAGGCTGCAAAAGGCACTTACCAGAAATGTTTGGTAATAAGGGATTGGGAAGCTTGGGGCAAGGCTGGAGAAGCTGTGATTGTTTTGGTTAGAACAGACAAACTTGAGAAAAATAGCTACCAGTTTCCACCTTTCTCTTTCCTTTCACTCCTCCCTAATTCTGCTCCTCCATTTCCATTGCAGGAATTAATTGGAGTCAGAATTCCTGACAACTCCACGAACACCGACTACTGTCTTGACTGGACATCTTGCTGTTCTGCTTCCTATAAAGACTCTACTCTGTTCTTTCAGTTTCCCCACCTTGGTTATATTTTTTCTGACAACATTGCCTTCCATATTAGGACTTCCAAAATAACTTACTTTTTTTCTTAGATTGAGATTCTCTTCCACCAAAGATGATGGGGAACTAACTGTACATGTTTATTCCATTTCCTGTGTTTCTCACCCATCCTGCACAGAACCTGAATAAGACAGAGGTATCAGAACTCTCTGTTGATGGAAAATAGTGAAATTTTGTACATCCCAATTGATCTACCGAGGGGAGAGGCCAATGAGGAGAGAGAGGAAACAAAACATCATTCAGTTCACCACTTATGTCACCCAGCCTCTTCCCCTTCTCACCCTAACAGAGATATTCTGGCTCTCTGTATCCCTTGGCTTTCTCCCCATGTCTGATTGACAACTTTTCCTTGTTCTGATGAAAAGTATGATCAGAAGCATTAACATTAACTCTGAGAACCCTGACGATCCGAGCCAGCCCTTGACCTTGATTACGACTATTCATAAGCCCTTCACCCCTGGGGAGAGACAGAGCGTTTTGTCCAAGTTGCCCTCACTTAAAGTCGCCTGTGGGAATTCAGAATTCTGGCGTAAGCTTGAGGAAATGGTTGAAATTCACCAGATGCACCCTAAAGGTATACATGTATTAGTGAAAGCCAAGTGCCCGAGGAATATGTGGGACAGAATGGACCAGGGGATGCGGGATGGTACATGGGCAACTACTGGGAGCGCCAGTAATGAAGAAAGGCATAGCTCTTTTAAAGGGGAAGTGAAACAGCGCCTGGGGGGAGGCGAGAGTAGCTGGGGAATGATAATGGCAGTGATTCAAAAGGCTGACGAGACAGCCATGGATTACGCAGAATGTAAATACCGAATGTACGAGGAGTATTCCGGGTTGGATAACCCAGGGAGGGATGACCCAGTCTTCCTGAAAATGCTGAAGGAAGGTCTGAGTTCAGCCCACCAAGAAGTTTTAGGTTTAGGCATAACGGTAGGGTCCAACTACTCTGAGATAGTTTCATGGGCCAGTGAGATAGACCAAAGAAAAGGCAAGAGATATCGTAAAGTGGGTATAGTGGATGCAGCTGCTGTGATGTCCTGGAGGGCTTGTTTTGCTTGCCAGCAGCCAGGGCACCGAGCAGAGGACTGCTGGACCAGGTATAAGGCAGTGAAGGAGTTGATATGCTACAGCTGTGGCCTGTCGGGACATAGCTGGAGACAGTGTCCAAAAGGGAGGGGAAAAACCCAGGCAATGGTCACAGCAGACACCCAGTCACTCACTCCATCAGCAACCAGTCTGACTGTCGATCAGATCAAAGAGTTACTGGCTCTTCTCTCTCCATAGATGCTGCCTGACCTGCTGAAAGTTTTAAGTATTACCTATATACGTCTGAAATGAGATGTGATAGTGATGTTCAAAGTAACAGGCTGGTTACGCAGGATAGACAGAAGAAGAATTGAGAACCAGAGCTCACTGGTTTATGGTGGAATCCAGAAAAACTGTACTGGTGGAAATGTGAAGTAAAAACAAAATGCTACAGAGAGGAAAGCGGAGTTTATTTTTCAGGTTCCTTACCTTTCCTCAAAACCGGGAGAAGTAGTTTTTTTAAGTTACAGAGAAAGGGAGGAGGTGAGGGAGAACAAAAGGAAATGATTGTGACAGGGCAGAGCCTAGAATAGATTGAAAGGCACAGCGGTCACGATGTAAAGATGGGAGGAATAAAGAGAACATGCTGTTCCTCAGTTAAAGTTCATCTTCACTGGAACAAGACCAGTGAGGGAGTGAGTAAAATTGGGAATTACACTGTCAAGCAACTGGTAGAAGAGGTGAACCTGAGATTTAAAAAGAAGAAACAAAATAGAATTAAGAGTAGGCCATTTGGATTTCCATAAGTGAGCCAAAATTCAACAAGATTAAGGCTGATTTTTATTTTAATCTCAGTGCCACCTTTCTGTAGTCGTTCCCATATACCATGATTTATTTAATGACTAAAAATCTAACCATCTCTGTCTTGAATATATTCAGCAGCTGAGCTTTGGAGCTCAGCAGGAGAATTCCAAAGATACAATCTCTAGGCAAAGAATTGTTTTTACTATCTGAGCCAATTCCTTTGTTGTAGACACCCCACATCTCTGTGCCAACTGATGAAAGAATATCTGTATTTCAAGTTGATCGTCTCTCATTCTGCTGTATTCAAGAGTGTGTGCTCATTCTACTTCATCTTCTCTAAAAATGACAAACAGGAATAAATCTGATCATCCTTAAGGCACTCCCTCTGTCACAGGTATAACTTTCCTTGAATAGGGACACCAGAGCTGTGCATGGTATTTCAAATTTAGTTTCACTGAAGCTCATTGTAATTGGAGCAAGATAGCTCCGTTTGTAAACAGAAATCTTTTTAAACTAAAGGCCAATCTGCCATTTGCGTAAACAGAAACCTTTTTAAACTAAAGGCCAATCTGCCATTTGCGTTTCTGATAGTTGTTCCATTTTGCCTGTTGGATGTGTGTTGCAAAGTTATCAATGGGTCTGCTGAGTGTGAATCCTGAGTCAGTAAGTAACTTGTATTACCCAGCAAGTAATAGCATCTGGAAAACTTCAGCAGACAGGTTAGTGGAGAGAAATTCATTTACACCTTTGAAAAGGGAATAGGTTAAACTCCTTGGATTAAATAAAACATTTCCAGGAATCGATGGAGAATTAAATTAGCTGCATTGTCCTCACAGAAAGGTATGATTATCCTTTTTCTATGCAATTATTCTTGTATATGATACCTACAGTACAAAGTCCATGATAACTTGTGGAAAGTAAGCATAGTGTTGTTTCTTGCTGTGTATATTGCTTTGGTTTCCTGCATCTGCGGACTTTCTCTTTTTTAACTGTTGTTTTAATTTCTGATTTTTCCTCCTTACAGCTGTGGCTGCTGGAGCAAAGGTGCAAGAAATCGAAATTCAAGCCAATTACTTGTTGGACAGATTGAAGCCATTGAAAATGCTTGAGGACAATCTGAGCAGAAACTTATCAGAGATAAAGGAGTTGATTAATCAGGCCCGGAAGCAAGCTGCCTCAGTAAGCATGGAATTGATAGGATCTGTGAATGAACTCTACCTCAAACATTTTTAAATGGTAGCACAGTTTCCAGGCTAAAGGCATTCAGTGCAGCAGAATATCTTAGCTGAGTCAATCCTCCGTCTATGTTTATTGGCTTTTAAAATCCAAAACTACCAACACCTATAACCTTCTCTCTCTCTCCCTCTATCTATAACATTAAAAGTCTCTTTGGATCTTAAATGTTCTATGAATGAGGCTTAATATCAAATAACCGTAACTTTGATGTTTCAGTATCTGAAGGGGATAACAAAAGAGTTAAGATTCCAATTACAGATTCCCTGGCCAAATTTTACTTGCTGGGCTGATTGACCATTGCTCATGTTTCATTGATTTACAACACGTGGGCATCACTGGCAAGGCCAGCATTGGTTGCCCGACTATCAATAGCCTGCAGTGGCTGGCCTTCCTGAACTGCTGCAATCCTCTGATAAAGGTACCCCCACAGTTGTTAGATTGGGGCTTTCAGATGTAGATGCATTAACTGGAGGTAGACAGCATTTTCTATTAGTTAACGTGTGATTTGGAATGGAACCTGTGGGCACTGTTGCTTTCATGATTCCATTGCCTTTGACATTTTTAAAAAATATTTTTATTGGTTTTTTAAATAAAGAGAGGATAGTGTAAAGAAGGTTTGTGCAGTTCATAACAAATGTATCAAATGTACAATTCACATCTATGAAAGAGATGCACCCATAGTACAATCATGCTTTGGTTGCCTCCCTGCCCCGACCCACTCCTCCCAATCCCCATCTTCAAGCTATCATTACATTAGCAAAAAGGGTTAAACAGAACCTTTGTCCCCACAGAGCTGCATTGGTATAGAGAGGGTGTATTTTCCTAATACATGAACTGTTGTATGTTTACAAGTTTGGGTCCTTAGAATTTTACTGGGAAATGCTGGAGGTCAGGGATTTATGTGCAGAGGAAAGGAAGAAAGGATGGACCTTTAGTTTGGCTGGGAAATCTGAAAATATTCAAGAAAGGGTCCCCACACTTTTGGAATTTTATGTCCGGGTTGAGAATTGAATAATGGATGTTCTCAATGTAGACTGGACATGATGTCCCTGAGCCACTGAGTGTGGGTGGGCGGGGCAGCATCCCTCCACCTGAGCAAGACTGCACGCCTGGCCAACAGAGAGGCAAAAGACAGTGTGCGATATTTGGTTGGACTTAGGTGCGTGTCCCCCTCTCCTGAGATGCCGAAAAGAGCACTCAAATGGTTAGGTTCCAAATTATAATTAAGTATTTGCGATAGAATTTGGAAAACACCTTTCCAGTATTTTTCCAAGCTAGGGCATGTCCAGTACATGTGAATAAGGGAAGCCTTGCCCCTTTTGCTTTTGTCGCAACAGGGATTAACATCTGGGTAAATGTGAGATAATTTAGTTTTAGGCATATGGCCCCTGTGTACGACCTTGATCTGTAACAAGCAGTGGCGGGCACATAAAGAGGTTGAGTTAACTAACTTAAGAACTGAATCCCATACATCGTTTGACAGTGAGATATTTAAATCTTGCTCCCAGGCAGTTTTAATTTTGTCAAGGGGGGGCTCACCTCAGGACCTCTAGCTCGTTGCAAATAGTAGATATTAGACCTTTGCGCAATGGATTCATGTAGAGAAACATATCAACGACGTTTGTATCGGGTGCCTCAGGGAAATTTGATATCAAAGGGCTGATAAAATGTCTAATTTGCAAATATCTGAAGAAATGAGTGCTGGGTAGGTTAAACTTTGCAGACGGTTGTTCAAATGATGCAAAGCAGTTGTCTATAAACAGATCTTTAAAGCACCTGATACCCTTTCTATACCAGTCTTGAAATGTTGGATCATGTATAGATGGCTGGAAGAGTTGGTTATATAGAATAGGACTTGAAAGAGAGAAGCCATGGAGTCCACTCTGCTTTCCGAACTGAGCCCATACTCTCAGGGTGTGCCTGATATCAGGATTAACAATTGGTTTAGACGTAAGAAAAGGGAGTGCGGATCCAAGAAATGCGGAGATGGAGAAATTCTCAATAGAGTTCAGCTCCATTGCTACCCATTTTGGGCAGTCAGATTGGTTGTAAAAATGAGACCAAAAGATGAGGCAGTGTATATTAACTGCCCAGTAATGTAAGTGGAAATTGGGCAAAGCCATGCCCCCAGTGCTTAAATTTTTGAAAATGGACTTTATTCACTTGGGGACGCTTGCCCTTCCATAAGTAGGACGATATGACTGAGTCTAGCGAGTCAAAGAAGGCTTTAGGAATGAAAGTTGGTATGGTTTGAAAAAGGTGTAAGAATTTAGGAAGGATGTTCATTTTGTCCTTGACATTTTTGATGATAGATCTCAGGGTTATGGGACGTTCCATTGAAGATGTCTTGATGAAATGACTGTCAAAGTCAAGTTTATTGTCATAAGGACAAGAGCATGCATGCATAGTGCAATGAAAAACTGATTTACCAGCAGCACCACAGGCACAACATTCATAAGAAAAATTTAAGTTAGACTGCAGTGCGACGTTGAAGTAGTGGAAATTGGGTACCACTCAGTTGGACTATATTGACCTGGTTGGCATTGAGTGCTGATGAAGCTGTGCTCATCCAGTCAAATGGAACATATTTCCTGACCTGCACCTTATAGAGGACTTTGGAAAATCATGAGGTAAATTGACTGACTGGCCCCTATAACTGCAATTATTATGTGGCTGGTCCAGCCGTATTTCTAGTGAATGATAAGTCCAAGGATATCTATGTTGGGCAACAGTAATAAAAGGAGTGTTGGTCAGTTGGTCATCATTTAGTACATGTGATGTACTTGCATTTGCAACTTACCTGTCCATTCCTGAATGTAGTTCAGATACAGAACTATAGTCCTGGTTTGTTGCATTAGCTGATGAGTTGTTGCTGGAAGTGAGCACTCTGTAGTCAATTGGCACACAACCCCAGTTTGGTGTGCACCAAGCCTGCTGACAGGTGGCTATGGAGAATGGACATGAGAGGTCCACAGCTATGGAGTGAAGCCAGATATAAGGAACTTCTAATGGTTGGATTGCTGGTTCACTGATGCTGTAGAGCACCAGCAATATATTGCACATTTCCAGTGTCAGCTGCTTAGCATAAATAAAAACAGAAAATATTGGAAATGTATATCTGTGGGAAGGGAAAACGTTAATGTTTCAAATTGAAGAATCTTAAAAGGGACAGCAGTTTATCAATTCCACTTTGCAAATATAAGAAAGTGTTTTCTTCTAACCCTGAATTTAATCTTTCTCCAGATTAAAGTGGCTGTATCAGCTGACCGAGATTGTATCCGTGCCTACCAGCCTGCACTCATGAGCAGCAACTACAATACTCTGACCCTGAATGTGAAAACCTCTGAGACAGAAAACCTACTGTTCTACCTAGGCAGCAGTAGCAATGTAAGTAACCCATTAGGGCCGCTGATGCACCTTGCTGAGATATCCAGAGGTTAAAGTCCTGAGGCTAAAAGTTGCTAATATAGTGAAGCCAAGGTTCATGTACTACCTTTTTACAATCACTGATCAACTGCACTTAATTAATGTACTGAATAATCAAATAAATGAAAGATCATTGTTTACCAACCAAATTTCCAACTTCCATGTGAATGGGAAGGTAAATACTTAAAGCACAATCAGAGTCAAGTTTATCGTCACTGAAATGTCATAAAATTTGTTGTTTTGTGCCAGCAGTACCGTGTAAGACAGTTACAATTACAAGTTACAGTAAGAAATAAAAGGAATAGTTCAAAAGAGGAATATTGAGGTTCATGGGTTCATGGCCCATTCACAAATCAGGTGGCAGAAGGGAAGAAGCTGTTCCTAAAACTGAGTGTAGGACTTCAGAGTCATGTACTTCGCCCTTGATGGTAGTAATGAAAAGAGAGCATGTCTTGGATTGTGAGGGTCCTTAATACTGGATGCTCCTTTCTTAAGACACCACTCTTGGAAGATATCCTTGATGGCTTGTACTCATGATGGAGCTGGCTGAGGCTACAACCCTCTTCAGCCTCTTTCGATCCCCTTTGCGTGAAGCCTGTATACCAGGCGGTGATGCGACCAGTCAGAATGCTCTCCACCATGCATTTGTAGAAATTGGCTAAAGGCTTTGGTGACATACCAAATCTCCTCAAACTTCTAATGAAGTAGAGCTGCTAGTGTGACTTCTTTGTAATTGTTGAGGCCCAGGGTGGGTCAATAGTTTGTAAGTCAGAAGATACCATTATAGTGTCTTCTGCACAAAAATTTCAGCTTACACTTTAGTGTCGAAGGTACTATCCTCTGGAAGAGGTTAAACTGAGGCGGGGTCTATCCTCTCAGATGGGTGAGAATAACCAGGGTGAGCCAATTTGACCAATATTTATCCCTCAGTCTTTTCCAGAACAGATTAGTTGCTCCTTTCTTTTGTGGGAGCTCATTGTGTGTAAATTAGCTGCTGCATTTCCTTTGTTAGAACGCTGATTAACCGACTGGCGGTAAAATCAGAACTGGAATCAAAATCAGGTTTAATATCACTGATGTATGTTGTGAAATACGTTTTGCGGCAGTAGTGCAGTGAAATACATAAAATATTGCTGTAAGTTTCAATAAGAAATATATTAAAAATAAATGAATAGTGCAAAAAGAGAGCAGAATAGTGATGTAGTGTTCATGGGTCATTTGGGATGGACTGAAGACCAGGTGTGAGACCATTCATAATAATTAATAAGATATCCTTAATGAAGTGTGCAGTTAATTAATAATCATTTTTATGGAGAATGTTAATAATCTACATTTATTTTAAATCATTTTTATATTAATTTGCTTGCACATCAGTAGCACTCATGGATATCATCTTCCAAAATTCTGTAGATACTAGAACGTTTGGGGATTGGAGGGCAGCAAATATGACTATTATTTAAGAAAGGAGAATGAGAGAAAAACCTACAGATCCATTAGTATAACATCAGTAGTAGGGATATCACTGTGATCCATAACAAAGGTGTAATAACAGAACATTTTTAAAAGAATACCATGATTAAGAAAAGCCAACACGGAATTAAGAAAAGGTAATGTTTAATTGGACTTCTAGAGTTCTTTGAGTTCTTAGAATAGACTTAAGTTCAAAGTCAATTTATTATCAAAGTCCATTATGTCACCATATAAAGCCCTAAGATCCATTTTCTTGCAGGCATACTCAATATGTCCAATAGTATAATAGAATCAGTGAAAGACCAGACCAACAGGGCTGACAAACAAGTGTGCAAAAGACAAGGAACTGCAAATACAAAAAGAAAGAAAAGGAATAGTAACAATAATAAATAAGCAATGAATATTGAGAACATGAGATAAAGAGTACTTGGAAGTGAGACCGTAGGTTGTGGGAACAATTAAAGTTGAGTGAAGTTATCCTCTCTGGTTTAAGAGCCTGATGGTTGAGGGATGATAACGATCTTTAAACATTGATGTACTCCTGAAGCTCCTGTACCACCTTCCTGATGGCAGCAGTGAAAAGAGAGTATAACCTGGGTGGCGGGGGTCCCTGATCATATATGCTGCTTTCCTGCAACAGCACTCCATGTAGATGTACTCAATGGTGGGGAAGGCTTTACCCATGATGGACTGGGCCATATCCACTACTTTTTGTAGGATTTTCTCTTCAAAAACATTAGCCTTTCTATATCAGGCTGTGAAGCAGCCAGTCAATATACTTTCCACCGCACATCTATAGGAGTTAAAGTTTTAAATGTCATGTCGAACCTTCACAAACTCCTAAGGAAGTAGAGGCACCACCATGCTTTCTTCGTAATTGTACTTGTGTGCTGGGCCCAGGCCATGTTCTCTGAAATAATAACACCAAGGATTTTAAAGTTACTGACTCCCTCTACCTCTGATCCTCTGAGGACTGATTTATGGACTTTCTGAGGTCAGTAGTCCTCTCCTTGGTCCTGACATTGAGTAAGAGGCTGTATTTGTGGCACTAATCAGCCAGATTTTCTGTTTTGTAATTTATTTTTATTGAATTTCATCATTGTACATATCTATCATATAAACATATTTGTCACAAATCTCCACGTAATTATCTGAGGTATACACTTATAGAAAAGAGAGGAAAGAAAGAACAATCGAAAGAAGAAAACTATGTACAGAGTAGGGAGTGATTCTTTTTTTTACAACATATTCATTGACTTGTGAGAATAAAATCAGGCCTATGAGGTGTTAACAACAGGAATTCTGCAGATGCTGGAAATTCAAGCAACACACATCAAAGTTGCTGGTGAACGCAGCAGGCCAGGCAGCATCTCTAGGAAGAGGTACAGTCGACGTTTCAGGCCGAGACCCTTCGTCAGGACTATGATGTGTTATGTAGTTAAACCTTTTTTTCCAGTATGAATAAAATTGTTCCAACTTATGATTAACAGATGCTGTTATCTTCTCCATTTTATAAATGTCCATTGTAATTTCCATTCATACATTTAAAGTTGGGCTCTTCTGTGATAACCATTTCCTGGTAAGGGTCTTTTTACCAACCACCAGCAGTACATACAGTAAATATTTATCTCTTTTCAACCATTCTTGAGGTATATACCCAAAGTATATGGTCTTACTCTCTAAGAGTATTTCACATTTAAAGATGTCTTGTAGGGCATTATGTTTCCCACTCCAATAGTCTTTGATAACGGGGCATTCTCAGAAAATATGATAATGGTTTGCATTTTGATTTCCACAATTTCTCCAGCAAACAGGGGGGTTACTATCATAATGGGATTTCTGAGAGGGTTTAATAAAATATCTTATCAAGTTTTTCCACCCGAACTCCCTCCATTTCGGTGACCTGGTACACTTCCATTGATACCTCCATATTATTGTCCAGTCTTCCTCAGATGTTATTATCCCTCCTTCCTTCTCCCATTTTGTTTTAATGTATGAAGTCGAATGTATTTTAAGATTTGACAAACCCTTATACACACTTGAAATTATTCTACTACCGTTATCTGAATTATATGCTTTTCTAAATAGCTCTATCAGACATGTACTTGCCTTGGTTACATTTTTAACGGTCCTATTAACATACTGTTGCATCTGTAAATACCGGTAAAAGTCTTGTTTTTCTAATAAGTGTTTCTCTTTGAGCACTTCAAAACTGAACAGTGTTCCTTCTTTCATTATATTGCAAATAACTTTTTCCTTTAGCTGTCCAGTCCTTAAATCTAGCATCCAATTTATTCGGCGTAAAATCCGAGTTATATGCACACCAATTAAGAATTGCAATGTCTTTCTCCAGTTTATATTCTTTTATATAGTTTTCCATATTTTAAGAGTCCATTTCACCCATGGGTTGTCAATATTATTTATGTAACTTTGTAGGTTGTTATCAGCCAAAATTAATCAGCCAGATTTTCAATGCTGATTTGTCACCACCTTTGATTCGGCCTACAACAGTGGTGTCGTCAGCAAACCTAAAGAAGGAATGGGAGCTAAACACAGCCTTGTGGTGCACCTGTGCTGATGAAGATTGTGAAGGAGATGTTGTTGCCAATCCAAACTAACTGGGGTCTCCAAGTGAGAAATCAATGATCCAATTGCCCAAGGAGGTTTTGAAGCTTATTGATTAGAATTGAAGAATGATAGTATTGAATGCTGAGCTTAGTTGATAAAGAGCATCCTGATGTATGCACCTTTGCTGTCCAGATATTCTAGAGTTGAGTGAAGAGCCAATGAGATGGGATCAGCTGTTGACCCGTTGTGTCGGTGGACAAATTGGACTAAGAGGAATCAGTAGATGTGATGTGTTTAGATTTTCAGAAATCTTTTGAAAATGTAGAATTGTAGGTAATGTACTGATATGAATTGAACTGGTTATGGGCAGAAAGTAAAAAGTGGGAATAACAGGTCTTTCTCAGGGTAGCAGGCTGTGACTATTGGATTACTGAATGGTCTTTGCTTGGACTTGATCCCAGAGGTTCAGATGTTGTATTTCCCAGAACGCTGATGGTTCTAAAGCAGGTGAGATTCTGAGTAAAGACAGTTCAAAAGGATGTAGACAAGGTGAAAGAATGGATGAAGATGAGATGATGGAATATAATGTGTCATAATTTGAAGCCACCCACTTTGCTGCACAAAATAGAAAAGCAGCTTTTGCTTTAAATGTTGAATGATTGATACTTGTAAGTTGCTGAAGGCCAAGCAGATACAGCAGGTGATCAGAAGGGCAAATAGTATGCTAGACTTTATAATGGTAATGCAGAGTAAAGAAGTATTGCTCTAGTTCTTCAGGGTCTTGCCAAGGCTGCACCTGGAGCACTGTGCACAATTCTGGTCTATTACATAGATAAAGATGTGCCAGTCATGAAAAGGGCCCTTAGATTTCAAATGCTGCTGAGCTTGCTGTCTGAGGGGAGGTTGCTTCATTCTCCACAGAGTTTGGAAGAATGGGATGAAAGTTCATAGAAACAAAATTCTTTTAGAGCTTAACAAGGTGGCAACATGGAGGATATATTTGCACTGGATAGGGAGTCACCTGGGGCTCACAGCCCAAGAGTAAGGGGTAGACAATTTAGGACTGAGATGCAGATAGGTCTCTTCACTCAGAAGGTGGTGAATCTTTGTAATTCTCTACCTGGGAAGCTCCAGGGCCTCAGTGGTAGAATCCATTCCAAACAGAAGTAAAAAGATCTGTGTATGTTGAATGAACCTTGAATATGGGGGTGGTTGAAGAAGATTGAATTGAGGAAGATCAGTCACAATCTTGATAAATGGCAGGGCAGGCACAAAGGGCAGGAGAGAAGTCTTTCTTCTGCTTTCATTTCTTACATTAGAATATAGCCATGGATTGTGGGCACAATTGGTTGGAGTGAAAGAAGTTTTTCTCTGGAACAACAGAGAGCGAGGGGAAAACTATTACTGATTTATAAAATTATGAAAGCCATAGACGGAGTAGATGACCTGTTCCTTGTCCCCAGAGTTGAAGTGTTTATTATCAGTGGGCATGCATTTAAGGTGAGGGGGTAAATTCAAAGATACGTGGGACAAGTTTTTACACATGAGAACTGGGTGCGTGGAATTTGCTGCTTGGGGTGGCAGAGAAGGGAAAAAGGCATTCATTCAGAGGGCTCTTAGCTAGACACATGAATGTGGAGGAAATAGAAGGATATGGCAGAAGGGATAAGTTCAGTGGAAATTTGATTACTAATTTAATTAGTTCAAAATAACTTGGTGAAAAGCAGTAGAAATTCTCAAAGAGAATCTACTTACATACAGTGTATTAAAAAATTGCTTTTAAAGGAACTATTAGTCCATTAATGGAAATGATGCAGAAATTGGCCAGATTGTAATCACAGATTAATTCTCAAGCATTCAAAAATAACCAGCAAGGCACTATATGTCACAGATATTCTATCCAGCCCCCTGCTGTGATATTTTGAGCAATCTCAAAATCTATGGTGAGGATGATTGTTTGTTGTGGAAATTGAAATACAGTTTTGTAATAGGAACACCTCCAGGGTAGAATGAAGCCTTTCTAAATATGATTATGTTTAATGTTGTCATTGTGTATGCCTGAAACAGGACTTGTATTTCAATTGCAACAGCTTAAGTTTTTTATCAGCTTGAAATATGTATTTGTTCATTTTTTTAGTCATCTACTTTAGTTTCGAAGGAAGTCCTAGCCATTTTCAACGTCAGGCAGCATGTTTTTTTATGCAGACTCTTAAAGGTTTTCGGTACAACATGAAGATACCTGATTGTTTATTCATTACTCTTGAGCATTTCTTTTGCTAACTAAGACCAAAAATATGTTAATCAATTGCCCTCTGCACCATTTCACAGTCTGAATTCTTGGCTCTGGAAATGCGTCGGGGCAGAGTCGCCTTCTTGTGGGACGTGGGTTCAGGAACAGCAAGATTAGAATATCCTGATCTTCAGATTAACACCAACAAGTGGTACAGAATTCATGCTGCCAGGCAAGTTGATGTTCCTTCGTGCCACATAGTCATGATACTAATTATTAATTGCTTAAGTACCAAAAAGTCTTTGAAGATGCAAACAACAGGAATTCTGCAGATGCTGGAAATTCAAGCAACACACATCAAAGTTGCTGGTGAACGCAGCAGGCCAGGCAGCATCTCTAGGAAGAGGTACAGTCGATGTTTCAGGCCGAGACCATGGTGTGTTCAGTAATGATATAATGTGGCGTCAGTCTATATTACTTCCCAGGGGAGAAAAAAACTTCTTTTATTTTAATTTTCTCTAGTTACTATGATTTGGGAAAATAGGTATTGTGGCAGTTCTTGAGATGGGTTCATATGGTCATCCTTTAGTGATCTTACTTCAACAAATCTTGAGTTGGATGTTGCTGGCAACTGCTGAAAGCGACAGTCAGAGCTGCTAACATTCAGCCATTGAAAGTCCCAGATTTCCCCACGTATCCTGTGAAAGCTGGGTACAAACCCTGTGAAATGTGGAATTCTTGCCTCCGCTAAGAAGGCTAGCTCAGCAGTTTTCTGTACCTCTGCAGTCCTCATGGATCCCAGAGGCAGGCTACAATATTGCTGGGACTACACACATGCATTTCCATCCTGCTCTATTTTCATCATCATCAATTTTTTTTTTACTTTTATCTTTCTCTATCCCTTCTTCTAGCAAGAACTTAGGCTGATCCTCCCACAGGACTTGCATGCTGGCATGGAAGGGTAACCTCCAGGATCACTGGAAAACAGTAGGAGCTGTACCTTTCAGAGGAAAAGGAACTTGCTTCCAGTCCTGACATATCCAGAAGTGTGGGTCAACTACTTATAACTATTAGAGAATGACTGGAATGTCTGCCCTGCCATTCAGTTGGCCCATAGATGTTCTGCATCCCAATGCTATTTGCCTTTTGCTTCGTTAAGTCTTCATGCCCTGAGTCAGTGGAATCCATAAAAAAGCCCGCCCACAGTTTCCATTGCAATTCAAAGTGTCATGCTATAGCACAAGCAAAATGATCCATGTTTATGACCGTATCAATGTTGTAGGTGAATATTCTATCCTGGATCAATTTCCACCTTGAAAACACCTTTAATGATTTTCAGTGTATGGTGTGCTCTGCTTTACACGTAGTGAGAACAAGAGAAAATAAATCCATTTGCCTGCCTTAAAAAAGCATATTTTTGCTTCTGGTTGCCATGAGTCACTTTAATTCAACAATTTGCATATTGTAATTTGGGTGATAGATTTGGACGTATGGGTACCCTATCCATTCAAGAAGTTGGATCTTCTGCTTCAGACAAACCAGTCATAAAGAAAGCTACGTCCCCTGGAATTTCGACAGTGCTTGATGTGAATAATTCCACCCTGGTTTTCGTTGGAGGCCTGTCGAAGCGAGTGAAGGTCAGTTGCAATATTGGGTCATTTCAATCACTGTTGGTGTCAACCTTCTCTTGCGTTCTGCATCAATGCTTTGCAATGACTTTGTTCCACTTGTGTGCAGAAAGCACCAGCGGTGAAGGTAACGCACTTCAAGGGCTGCATGGGCGAGGCATTTCTTGATGGAAGGTCTATTGGTTTGTGGAACTATCGAGAGAGAGAAGGGAAATGCAGTGGGTGTTTTGCAAGGTAAAGTTTTTCATTCTCCCGGCTTTGATGGCATTTTCTTAATTTTCACTTTAATAAACATTGTGCCCCTCAAAACTTAAGGCATCAAGCACAAAGAGAAAAATTGCAGCAAAGTCAAAGGCCAGAGAAGTGCACCTAATGGTGCTGTGTAACGCCTCACTTAATACCAACTCCAGTATCATTGTAGAAGTCACCACGTCTCACGTTGGCCATTCAGTGTACTTTTTGCATGAGAATTGGTGTATTTACTGATTTTACAGCACAATATTGCTTGTTGAGAAATCAGTCTCCCCCACTCTTAAAACACTTTAACTCATGTGCCAACTTCCTAATCTATGTTTCAAACAATTATGCTCAAAAAACCTCTTCATGGCTTTTACAATAAAGAAATTGCAAATTTACAGGGTGTTGCTGCTTCTTAAAACAGGCTTCGGTTTATTAAGATCCATTAGCTTTGGCTATGTTCATTATGAATTGCACAGCTGTAAAAAGTTCAGTTTTAACCATTGTTATGAAAGTGATTGTAGCTGTAAATATGGGTTTCATAATTCACCTACATTATGACAAAGAAATTTGTCCTCTTTCAAATGCATAGTGGTCAATTAATGTATGTGTTTGAATGCCACTTCTAAAATTTCGTGTCATTGACTATTGTGTGATAAATTTCAGGCTCATTGTTTTTGACTAGAAGAGAAAATGCAGAGCAAATCACTCAAAATTTGACTTAGGGAAGTTTTATTAACATTTGAGTTCTCATCTTTCCAGATTCCAAGTTCAGAAATTTTGGATTTCTGGATTTAATTTTTTTGAATTTCCTTTCGTATTATTATATTTTCTCCTGACTTTAAGATAACCACATGCCCATGATGCAATAGGATCATGGTTGTGCTGGATTTCATTAGGGGTTCAATGTATAATAAAACTGAATGCTGCACTGTGTTTGTAGTGGCCACATGTAAGAGGCAGAGCAGAAGGAGCCCCTGGGCAAAGTTTTGGCTTTCATGGTTTTACATCAATAGTATATTTCCCATTAATGATTCTTTTGATATTTTTCCATCTTGAATTGAATAGAATTGACTTATTTCTTACATCCTTCATATACATGAGGAGTAAAAATCTTTACGTTACATCTCTGTCTAAATGTGCAATGTGCAAATTATATTAATTTATAATAAATAGTATGTACAACAGGACAATATAACATAGAAATACAGTTGTGTCAGCATGATTTAATCAATCTGATGGCCTGGTGGAAGAAGCTGTCCCAGAGCCTGTTGGTCCTGGCTTTTATGCTGTGGTACCATTTCCCAGACGGTAGCAGCTGGAACAGTTTGTGGTTGGGGTGACTTGGGTCCCCGATAATACTTCGGGCCCTTTTTACGCACCTGTCTCTGTAAGTGTCCTGAATCATGGGAAGTTCAAATCTACAGATGTGCTGAGCTGTCCGCACCACTCCCTGCAGAGTCCTGTGATTGATGGTACAGTTCCCATAACAGGCAGCGATGCAGCCAGTCAGGATGCTCTCTGTGGTGCCCCTGTAGAAAGTTCTTAGGATTTGGGGCCCATACCAAACTTCTTCAACTGTCTGAGGTGAAAAAGGCACAACAGTGCCTCTTTCACCACACAGCTGGTATCTATAGACCATATGAGGTCCTCGGTGATGTTTATGCCAAGGAACTTAAAGTTGTTCATTCTCTCAACCCCAGTTCCATTGATGTCAATAGGGGTTAGCCTGTCTCCATTCCTCCTGTAGTCCCCAACCAGCTCCTTTGTTTTTGCGACATTGAGGGAGAGGTTGTTTTCTTGACACCACTGTGTCAGAGTGATGACTTCTTCTCTGCAGGCTGCCTCATTATTGTTTGAGATTAGGCCAATCAGTGTAGTATTGTCAGCATATTTAATTAGCAGATTGGAGCTGTGGGTTGCAACATTTATTGGATATAACCTCATTTATTAGATGTTTAGATGCTTTGCTACTTGCTAATAATTGCAAAGTGCAGACAGCTGCAAATGAAATTAAACATTAGGTCACAAGGATCTGGTGCCCAGGTATGTTTTTAACCACATGCTGTGGCTCTCATATTCTGCTTGATGTTTAAAGCTGGCGTATCTCCTGCCATCACCCTGACCCCAATTCTATCAAAGCCTTCACATGACTTCTTGTGGAGGGAAGGAATTGCAATTAGTGTTGTTTTTATTGTGATGTGAGGTGGCAGTAGTAGATCTGGAGAGATATAATCTGAGGAAGAGGTGTTGATTCAAGCACAGTCACATGTTTGTGTAGTATTCTAAAATTTAGAATTGTGGATGAATCCACGTACAGTGGATTTTAGGTGGAAAGCGAGGGAAGCAGATCATTTGGAGATAAGCATTGTGTGTCTTCTGCAGATCCCAACATGAAGACATTGCTTTCCACTTTGATGGTAGCGGCTACTCAGCTGTTGAGAAGATATTGCGCTCTACGTCAACTCAGCTGGTGATGCACTTCAGCACATTCTCACCAAATGGCCTACTCCTGTACCTGGCTTCAAATGGCACTGTAAGTGTGAGGCATCTTAGATTACTTCATCAGCGGCTTTGTCTAATACAGTGTATTTGTAAAGTTCAAACGTTTCTGAAAAATACTTCCATTTATTTCCTCTGGGCTATGAATCTTGAAAATATCAAACAATTGATTTTATATCCACACACAGTTTTCTTTATATTTTTGTTACATATTTCTTGGGGCAACAGGTAAAGCTGTTGACTCTCAGTATCAGTGAAATGCTTTCAATTTTGACCTCCGGTACAATCTGTATGAGTTTGCACGTTCTTCCTGTGACTATGCTTTCTCCTCTCCATCACTCCTCCCCCCCCCCCCAATCGTAAATCTTACTGATAGGTTAATTAGCTACAGAAATAAACTTTGGACTAACTAAGCAGCAGAATATTCATTGAGGTGTTAATGTTAATGGACATGTGGGAGAGAATAAGATTACTGAGGAAATAAGGGAGGAAATGGATGTAAATAATGGTATTGCTCTGATAGAGCTGGAATGGAGCAGATGGGCTGAATAGTCTCCTGTCTAATAGTAAATATGTTGAATGTATTCCATTCCAGGCAGTTGTAGAAGCTTGAAAGAATTTAACATTTATTTTAAAAGTGTATTTTAACTTAATTATTTTAGGAGCAATGATAATGTAAAACATTATTACTTAAATAGGACTTCAAATTTTATTTTTCTTCCATGATTGGCATAAAACTTGTGAGAACTGGTTAAATGTATTTTAAACCTAACAAGATTCTTCTTAATATTGGAGACCCTCGAAAGAAACATACTGTATATACCGTACTTGTGAGATATCTTATCCACTGAATTTTATGGCCAATTCCCCACAAACCCTCAAATATCAATCCAATTGCCTTCAGATTTCTTCTTTGTTTCACTATCTTTTTATTTCTTTGAGAAAATGTGCTATGACAGAAGGATTAGTCATTAACTGTTTGTCTCTGGATTTCAGGCACCTTATAGGGTGCTTTGACGGTATCTCAGCATGAAGCAGAATAGCTTATTTCTGACAGGGAGTTCCTCAGCTACAAGCAGGCTATCCTGCTCTGATGCCACACTGCCAAAACCTGACAGATTCAAAGGAAGATAAAAGTGTGCACCTGTTTGCTTAAAGACTAAAACGAAGCAAATCATAAATACTATAGCACTGTGCCATCGTACTCTAAAGTGCTATATCGAACTGATATTTTGATCGTGAACACAGTAACACAGTGACGGCTCAACCATGAGTACTTGAAGTCCTGTGTTAGCAATGTAGGCCAATCTGAGTCAGTTTCCCTTCATTAGAAATTTCTTTGGATGTGAAATTCTCTTCTGTTCCCTTTTGTCTGTAAAACATCAAAAGAGTGAAACTTGCAGATTGATTTTTTTTCCAGACAGAGCAGCTGCTCTGGGGCCATTTCCCTCATGGGGAAGTTAATTCTTTGAGAAGCAATGTGGGTTTGTTCTTTGCAGAGTGAAGAATTAGAATTGCGACTTGTTTGAGATATTTTGTTTTCCTAGTTTATCAGCTTCCTTTCCAGATTCTTCCATAGAAAGTAAATAACAGCACAGTTTTACAGACAAGCAGAAAAAGTGAGCCACAACCACATTTCCCAGCGAGTAGATGTCTTCCTGCCGAAACAGAGCATCAGAGTTCAAGTTCAACTCCATTGAGTTGAGCACAGAGGTCTAGCCTGAGATAACAGTGCAGTACAGTGGAAATGCTGAAACACCAAGAGGTTAGAATGTGGCACACAGAACACATACAGGACAGGAGTAGGCACTTTAGCCCTTGATGAGTTTGCCAGCTACGATGCCAATTTAAACTAATCCCTCCATCTCCCGCTGGTTTGTATACCTCCCAAATATTGCTGTCATGTCTGTTTCCATTCTCTACCCTGGTAGCACATTCCAGGCACCTAGCACTCTGTATTTTTTTTTAAACTTGTCATGTAAATCTAATATATCTCTAATTCACCTTAAAGCTATCCCCTCTCGACTTTGACATTTACATCCCAGGAAAAAGACTACCTGTCATGCCTAGGCCTCTCATACTTTTATATACATAAGAACATAAGAAATAGGAATAAGAGTAGGCCATCTGGCCCATTGAGCCTGCTCCGCCATTCAATAAGATCGTGGCAGATCTGGCCATGGACTCATCTCCACCTACCTGCCTTTTCCCCATAACCCTTAAATCCCCTACTGTGCAAAAATCTATCCAACCTTGTCTCAAATATATTTACCGATGTAACTTTCACTGCTTCATTGAGCAGAGAATTCCACAGCTTCACCACTCTCTGAGAAAATCAGTTCCTCCTCATCTCCATCCTAAATCTCCTCCCCTGAATCGTGAGGCTATGTCACCTAGTTCCTTATTTTGTGGCTGCCTGTAAGGGGCCAAATCTCAAGGTTATATATAGTACACGTACTTTGATAATAAATGTACTTTGAACTTTGGGAAACCCTACCAATATACAGGGTGCAGTCACAGAGTGAACTACCAAAGTGTAACCAATTACAAGATATCAGACTAAAGATCTATTGATTGCAGTGAGGATGACCTTCAGGTAGATCGATCAGCAGGTGAACCAGTCAGACTTGTTCAAGCTGACAGGAAGGTGACAGTAATTCAAACAATCAAGCATTGCAACAGTGGTGTGCAGAAGGGCAACTCTGAAATCACTACACATCAAACCTTGAAGTGGATTGGTTACAGCAGCAGAAGACTATGAACAAATGCTTAGTGTACATCCAGCTGCATCCTTCAGGAGGCATGAAACAGCACATCCTGATGACTTCCCAATCATGTTGGGATATTTTAACCAGGCCATCTTGATAAAGTCACTGAATAATTATTATTAGAACATAAGAAGTAGGAGCAGCAGTAGACCTTCTGGGTCGTCGAGCCTGCTCTGCCATTTAATAAAATCATGTCTGATTTGGCCATGGACTCATCTCCACCTACCTACCTTTTACCCATAACCCTTAAATCTCCTACTATGCAAAAATCTATCCAACCTTGGCCTCAATATACGAGGGGTGATTGATAAGTTCGTGGCCTAAGGTAGAAGATGAGTTATTAACTTCAAACTTACTGCATTATCACTCAAAGAGTTGAACTGCACGTGCATGTAACAAGGGCGTCTTGGACCTCCAGGTGGTCCACAGCAGGGGTGATTCATAGGGTCGTGGCCTAAGGTAGAAGGAGATGAGTTATACAGCTCTCATTACATGCACGTGCAGTTCACCCTTTGAGTGAAAATGCAGAAAGTTTGAAGTTAATAACTCATCTCCTTCTACCTCAGGCCACAAACTTATCAATCACCCCTGCTGTGGACCACTTCTGAGGTCCAAGATGCCGACTTCACCAAAGAAGGGATCTGTATGCTTCACGACCACTGGACTAAGTGTGTAAATGTAGGAAAAATAAATATGCTAGGTTTTCTAAAATTGACTCCGCCTACCTTAGGCCACGAACTTATCAATCATCACTTGTATTTATTGATGTAGCCTCCATGGCTTCATTGGGCAGAGAATTCCACAGATTCACCTTTCTCTGGGAAAAGCGGTTCCTCCTCATCTCCATCCTAGATATACTCCCCCCAAATCTTGGTGCTATGTCCATAGTTCTAGTCTCACCTACCAGTGGAAACAACCTTCCTACCTCTATCTTATCTATCCCTTTCATAATTTTATGTTTCTATAAGATCTCTTCATTTTTCTGAATTCTGGCGAGTACTATCCCAGGCAACTCAATTTCTCCTCATATCCTAACCCCTTCATCTCTGGAATCAACCTGGTGAACCTCCTCTGCATCACTTCCAAAGCCAGTATGTCATTCCTCAAGTGAGGAGACCAGAACTGCACGCAGTACTCCGGGTGCAGCCTCACCTATACCCTGTACAGTTTTTAGCATAACCTCCCTGCTCTTAAATTCAATCCCTCTAGCAATGAAGGCCAACATTCCATTTGCTTTCTCATTAGCCTGCTGCGTCTGCAAACCAACCTTTTGTGATTCATACACAAGCACTCCCAAGTCCCTCTGCACAGCAGCATGCTGCAATTTTTTACCATTTAAATAATAATCTGCTCTTATATTTTCCCTTACAAAGTGGATGACCTCGCATTTACCAATATTGTACTCCATCTGCCAGACCCTTGCCCTCTCACTTAACCTATCTATATCTGTTTGTAGACTCTGTATCTTCAGCACAATTTGCATTTCCACTCCATTTAGTATCATCAGCAAACTTAGATACTCGGTCCCCTCTTCCAGATTGTTAATGTATACCATGAACATTTGCAGGCCCAGCACTGACCTCTGTGGCACACCGTTCACCCCTAATTGCCAACCAGAGTAACACCCATGTATTCCAACTCTCTGCTTTCTATTAGTTAACCAATCCTCTATCTACGCTAATACATTATTCCCAACTCTGTGCATCATTATCTTATGGATAGATCTTTTATGTAGCAGCTTATTGAATGCCTTCTGGAAACAGGCCTGTCAGGTTCCCCCCCCCCCCCCCGCCACCCCAGTTTCTTATCCTCCAAACAAAGCAATCCAAGTTTGACTAATTCCTCCTTATAGTTATTATTCTCTAATCCAGACCACATCCTGGTGAACTTCTTCGGCATCTTCTCTGAGCCTCCAAGTCCTTTCAGTATTGCAGCAATCAGAAGTACATACAGTATTCCAAATATGGCCTGACCAAAGTTTATAACTGCTGTGACTACCTATAACAAAAATATAACTAACAGTAGAAGGCTATTTGACCCATCGAGCTTACAGCACCTTTCAATAAGACAATGGCCCCTCCAATCTTCACTTCCTTTTACTTGCTCAGTACCTCCATAGTCAAAAGATTTAACCATCAAAGCTTTAAATATATTTTATGAGTCAGCATCCACTACTTTCAAAGAACAGCAGGGGTATCTCAATATTGCAAACCAAGTAGAATCATAGATTAGTATAGCAGAGAAGGTGGCTATATAGGGCATTGAATCTTTTCCGTCAGTCCCCTGCTCATGTTTCTCCCCATTGACGTGTAACTCCTTCTCTCTCAGGGTGTCTATCCAGTTCCCTTTGAAGACAGTGCTAGATTCCACCAGCTATTTCCACCAGCCTTGCAGGCAATGAATTCAAAATCATAACCACCATCTGCATAAGTTTTTCCTTACATATTTCCTCTATCTTTTGTGCAATATTTTAACTCGGTGCCCCCAGTCTTTGCACCATCAGAACAGCTTCCATCTATCGCCTTGATCTAAACCGCTCATGATGGTGTATACTTCAACCAAACATCGTACCTCTCTCAAACCCTTTGCTGCCGAAACATCAGCCCTAAATTAATTCTTTTACGTTGTTATTTGCGTGAAGTTGGTTTCTGCAAATTGGCTGCCTTTCCACGTTACAACGGTGATTTAGTCCCTGACATTACATCTGCCGTAATGCACCTTTATGACTCTCCAAGGTGATAAAGGCGCTATGCAAATGTGTATGTTTCCATTTTCCCAATTCCAGTGCAATTCAAGTACGAGTTATAATAATGGAAGTGGTTGACGATAATTGGTATAAATTTTCAACTGATCCCCCTACTGTTAAATTATCTTTTACCAGAGGGATTTCTTAGCAGTTGAATTAGCAGATGGGAAAGTTCGGGTGACGTTTGACCTCGGATCTGGAGTTCTGACACTTGTGACCAAGAAACGATACAACAATGGAACTTGGTTTAAGATTGCATTTCAACGTAATCGCAAACTAGGTAAGACAACCAAGCAATGAGCCAATCATCAAACTTTTTTTTTCTTTTATTTGCTGTTTTTAAAAATTGAAAGATCGGTATATTCAGAGGTGCATTGTAATGAACCTAAGTCACAGAGTTGTATAGCCCTTTCAGATCCATGCTGACATTTATTGCTCAAATACACTAATCCCTTCTTTCCATATTAGGACCAAATCCTTCTATGCAAGAAACAAAAAATGTTGTAGATGCTGGAAATTTAAAATGAAAACAGAAAGGGCTAAAAAAAAAAAAGCATATTAAGCTGTATCCATGGGAAAAGAAACATAACTGTTTCAGGTCATCAGAACTCTGAAATGCTTCTACTCCTTTAGATGTGGTCTGACCTGCTGAGTATATACAGCATTTTATATTTTTATTTAATATCCTCCATAGTTTGCTTATTTAAATGTCTGTCTAAATTTTTGAATAAAGCAGTTATATCTGCTTCCAGTGTCTCTTCTAGCAGAACATTAAAACACTATCCGTGTAAAAAATATATCCCTCAGATCCCTCATATTTATCCACTGTCTGTGTAAAAATTTCATATCCCTCAGATCCCTCACATTCAACCACTGTCTGTGTAAAACTACCACATCCCTCAGATCCCTCACATTCAACCACTGTCTGTGTAAAAATATCACATCCCTCAGATCTCTCACATTTAACCAAAAGCACCATGTTTTTGATTTTTAAGTCTCAAGCGTTCTCCTGTAGATGAGGTGCTAATCTCCTTATCTGTTTCGATGTGGTTGGACATTACTCACACTATTTGAAACATAGTAGTTCTTTTGTTCATAGTGACTGAGCATGGAAACAGGCCCTTCTTCTCATGAAGTCTGCACTGACCATAAGCCACCATTCTTACACTAACGCATGTTATTCTCTCCACATTCCCAAGTTGACAGTTTTACTTCTTTGATACCATAAGATAACTCAACATTATTTAGGGATGTGGCAGGCATTTTCTCACACTGAACGTCGATTCACACAGTGTAAAATAACATGAGATGTTTTGACACACAAAGTATGAGATGAATCCAAATATAATTTATCTTTTAAAAAAAATTGAACATAGCACCCCCACATGACATACTGCCCCTTGAAAGATGTGACACCATGACCATTTGACCTTCAGATTATTATGACCCTCGTGAACATTCCGCTAAACTATATATAAAACACAAAAGTACAATACCCACTGCTGTAAACCTAATAGTCACCCCCACTGTACTATAGCAGTCGGCCAGCCTCTCTGCACCCCAAAAGTTCAGCAGCTTTCCCCCCAGAGTGTAATCCCCAATGAGCTGGTACCCCACTTAATCTTATCCACGGACTATGGAAAAGGATCTTGGCGATTGTAGGGATGACTTACAGCAGACTGAAAAGCTTGAGCATGTAGGTAATTAAGAAAGAGGATGTGCTGGAGCTTTTGGAAAGCATTAAGTTGAATGGGTCACTGGGACCGGATGAGATGTGCCCCAGGCTGCTGTGGGAGCTGAGGGAGGAGATTGCTGAGCCTCTGGCAATGATCTTTGCATCATCAATGGGGATGGGAGAGGTTCCGGAGGATTGGAGGGTTGCTGATGTTGTTCCCTTGTTCAAGAAAGGGAGTAGAGATAACCCGGGAGATTATAGACCAGTGAGTCTTACTTCAGTTGTTGGTAAGTTGATGGAAAAGATCCTGAGAGGTAGAATTTATGAACATTTGGAGAGGCATAATATGATTAGGAAGAGTCAGTATGGCTTTGTCAAAGGCAGGTCGTGCCTTATGAGCCTGATTGAATTTTTTGAGGATGTGACACATTGATGAAGGTAGAGCCATAGATGTAATGTATGTGGATTTTAGCAAGGCATTTGATAAAGTACCCCATGCAAGGCTTATTGAGAAATTAAGGAAGCATGGGATCCAAGGAGACATTGTTTCATGGATCCAGAATTGGCTTGCCCACAGAAGGCAAAGCAAGAGTGGTTGTAGACGGGTCATATTCTGCATGGAGGTCGGTGACCAGTGGTGTGCCTCAGGAATCTGTTCTGGGACCCCTACTCTTCATGGTTCTTATGCATGACCTGGATGAGGAAGTGGAGGGATGGGTTAGTAAATTTGCTGAAGACACAAAAGTTGGGGGGGGTGTTGTGGATAGTGTGGAGGGCTGTCAGAGGTTACAGAGGAACATTGATAGAATGCAAAACTGGGCTGAAAAGTGGCAGATGGAGTTCAACCTAGATAAGTGTGAGGTGGTTCATTTTGGTAGGTCAAATGTGATGGCAGAATATAGTATTAATGGTAAGACTCTTGGCAGTGTGGAGGATCAGAGGGATCTTGGGCTCCGAGTCCATAGGACACTCAAAGCTACTACGCAGGTTGACTCTGTGGTTAAGAAAGCATATGGTGCATTGGCCTTCATCAATCATGAGATTGAGTTTAGGAGCCGAGAGGTAATGTGGCAGCTATATAGGACCCTGGTCAGACCCCACTTGGAGTTCTGTGCTCAGTTCTGGTCGCCTCACTACAAGAAGGATCTGGAAAACATTGAAAGGTTGCAGAGGGGATTTACAAGGATGTTGCCTGGATTGGGGAGCATGTCTTATGACAGTGGTCCCCAACCACCGGGCCGCATAGCATGTGCTACCGGGCCACAAGGAAACAATATGATTTGGCGATATGAAACGATATGAGTCTCAGCTGCACCTTCCCTCATTCCCTGTCACACCCACTGTTGAGCTTGAACGCATGCGAGGTCATTACGCACACTTCATCCATGTCAGCGCGGGAAGGAGATCAACTCCTCGAGCTTGCAAATGACGGCAGGCTGAAAAGTATGTTTGACATAACATCTCTGCCGGCATTCTGGATCAAAGTCAAGGCTAAATATCCTGAGATAGCCATGAAAGCACTGAAAACGTTGCTTCCATTTCCAACATATCTCTGCAATGAAAGCCACGAAAACTAAGTTGCAGAATAGACTGGATATAAGGAAACCCCTTCGAGTATCACTGTCTCCCATCACCCCTCAATGGCACCGTCTTGTTGCAGGAAAACAAGCCCAGGGCTCCCACTGATTCAGCGATATTGGTGTGTTGCAATGATTTTATATGTTCATATGGGGAAAATATGTGCTGTGTGTTTAATATTCAAACGTTACTTAAAATGTTATGATGCTATTGACTTATATGTGACTTAAATAACCATATAACAATTACAGCACGGAAACAGGCCATCTCTGCCCTTCTAGTCCGTGCCGAACGCTACTCTCACCTAGTCCCACCGATCTGCACTCAACCCATAACCCTCCATTCCTTTCCTGTCCATATACCTACCCAATTTTTCTTTAAATCATAATATCAAACCTGCCTCTACCACTTCTACTGGAAGTTCGTTCAACACTTACTTCAAGCTCCCCTGTCCTCCCCTGATAATTGACTTATCACTATATTCATGCGAGGAAAGTATGCGCTGTGTGTTTAATATTAAACTCGTTAGAGAAACCCTTTTAGAAATGAAATTGAGTGTATTAGCCACTTATCACCTATATTTCATTGGTGATTAACACCCCCCCGAACAGAATCGCCAAAAACGATTTGTAGAAAAAAATTGGCATGTACACACATGTGCAAGTCACGCATCTGCACACAGGTGCCTGCGCAAGGCTTCATGATCATGGTAGTCTTTCTCGGGGTAAACACAATGTATTTGTCTGCTACATACTCTTGTTCGTTGGCAACCCTCCCCCCGCTGGGTCGGCCGGTCTGCAAGAATATAATAAACCAGTCTGCAGTGCAAAAAAGGTTGGGGACCCCTGCCTTATGAGAATCGGTTGTGTGAACTCGGCCTTTTCTCCTTGGAGCGACAGAGGATGAGAGGTGACGTGATAGAGGTGTATAACAATAGGAGAGGCATTGATCATGTAGATAGTCAGAGGCTTTTTCCCAGGGCTGAAATGGCTAACACGAGAGGACACAGTTTTAAGGTGCTTGGAAGCTGGCAGAGAGAAGATGTCGGGTAGGTTTTATTTTAATGCGGAGTGGTGAGTGTGTGGAATGGGCTGCCGGAGACAGTGGTGGAGGTGAATAAAATAGGGTCTTTTAAGAGGCTGTTGGACAGGTACATGGAGGTTAGAAAAATAGAGGGCTGTAGGTAACTCTAGGTAATTTCTAAGGTAAAGACATGTTCAGCACAGCTTTGTGAGCTGAAGGACCTGTACTGTGCTGTAGGTTTTCTATGTTTCTATAATATTACAATAGGAATTCCCTGGAATGTTTCAGATTTCTTTGGTTTTCATCAGTTTTCTCCTCTCCACCTGAAGATGCTGCCTCTTCATGGAATTCTAGTGTAAATTCCTTGCTCCAGAACTCCATTGGTTAACCATATTAAAAGCTTGTAAAGTAATTGAGACCATAAATCAGTCATTGGATTACAAGACCATAGGAGATAGGAGCAAAATTAGGCCATTAGGCCCATCGAGTCTACTTTGCCATTCAACCATAGCTGATCCTTTTCTCCACTCCTTAGCGCCTCTCTCTGGCCTTCTCCCCGTAACCTTTGGTGCCATGGCCAATCAAGAACCTGTCAATCTCTGCCTTAAGTACACTATACGACTTGGAATCCACAGCTGCCTATGGTAACACATTTCATGAATTCACCACCCTCTGACGAAAGAAATTTCTCTGCATCTCTGTTTTAAATGGATGCCCCTCCACCCTAAGGCTGTGTCCTCTTGTCCTAAACTCCTCCACCATGGGAAACATCCTTTCCACAACTACTCTGTCTAGGCCTTTCAACATTCGAAAAGTTTCAACGAGCTGCCCCCTCAGACTTCCGAATTCCATCGAGTGCAGACCCAGAGCCATCAAACGTTCTTCGTATGATAACCCTTTCATTCCTGGAATCATCCTTGTGAGCCTCCCCTGGACCCTCTCCAATGCCAGCACATCTTTTCTAAGATGAGTGCCCCAAAACTGTTCGCAATACTCAAGGTGTGCCTTATAAAGCCTCAGCATCACATCTTTGCTCTTGTATTCTAGACCTCTTGAAATGAAAACTAACATTGCATTTGCCTTCCTCACAACCCACTCAACCTGCAAGTTATCCTTCAGGGTGTTCTGCACAAGGACTCCCAAGTCCCTTTGCATCTCAGATTTTGGGATTTTCTCCCTGTTTAGAAAATAGTCCACACGTTTATTTCCACTACCAAAGTGTATGACCATGCATCTTCCAACATTATATTTCATCTACCACTTTCTTGCCCATTCTCCAAATCTGTCTAGGTCCTTCTGCATCCTACCTGTTTCCTCAACACTACCTGCCCCTCCATTAATCTTCGTACCATCTGCAAATTTGGCAACAAAGCCATCTGTTCCATCACCTAAATCATTTATATACAGCATAATAGGAAGTGGTCCCAGCACTGACCTCTGCGGAACAGCACTGACAGCCAAATAGACAAGGATCCTTTTATTCCCACTTACTGCCTCCCACCAATGAGCCAATGCTCTAACCAGTGACTTTCCTGTTATACTAGGGGCTCTTAACTTGGTAAGCAGCCTCATGTGTGGCACCTTGTCAAAAGCGTTCTGAAAATCCAAATATACAACATCCACTGCATCCCCTTTATCTATCCTACCTGTACTCTCCTCAAAGAATTCCAACAGGTTCATCAGGCAGGACTTTCCCTTAAGGAAACCATGCCGAATTTGTCTTACCTTGCCCTGTGCCGCCAAGCACTCCATCACCTCATCCTTAACAATTGGCTCCAAGATCTTCCCAACCACTGAGGTCAGGCTAACTGGTCTATAATTTCATTTCTGCTGCCTTGCTCCTTTCTTAAAGAGTAGAGTGACATTTGCAATTTTCCAGTACTCTGGAACCATGCCAGAGTGTAATGATTCTTGAAAGGTCATTACTCATGCCTCCACAATCTCTTCCGCTACCTCTTTCAAACCCTAGGGTGCAGTTCATCTGGTCCAGGTGACTTATACACTTTACGTCTTTTAGCTTTTTGAGCACCTTCTCCCATCTAATAGTAACTGCACTCACCTCTCTTCCCTCACACCCTTCAACATCTGGCACACTGCTAGTGTCTACATTTAGTTCATCTGCCATCTCCTTGTCCCTCGTTATTATTCTCTGGCCTCATTTTCTATATCCACTCTTATCTCTTATTTTTTATATACTTGAAAACGCTTTTTCTATCCACCTTTATATTGTTTGCTGGCCTGCTTTCAAATTTAATCTTTTCCCTCCTAATGATTCTCTTTAGTTGCTGTCTGTAGGTTATTAAAATCTTACCAATCCTCTATGTTCCCACTAATTTTTGCTTTTTTTTATGCCCTCTTTTTTTTCTTTAATATTATATTTGATTTGACTTCCTTTGTCAGCCACTGTTGTACTATTTTGCTATTTGAGTATTTCTTTGTTTTTGGAATACATCTATCCTGCACCCTCCTCATGTTTCCCAGAAACTCAAACCATTGCTGCTCTGCTGTCATCTCTAACAGCACCTCCTTCCCGATTTTAACTTAATTTACTCAGTATGGGTCCATCGCCCATTTTGAACCCTTCCTGACTTTTGTTGTTGCTGGAACTCATTTTCCACATTTCATCAGTAAACAGATGAGAACCTTTCCATCGGAGTGATGTCAATATGGCTCGTATGGGATTATTGAATTTACCTTTGTGCCCCTCAAATTCTGCAGTTGTCTGTAGATGCTGAAATGTGGAGCAAAAATAAACAGGCTGCTGGGGGACTCAGTGGTTAGGCTGCATTTGGAACATAGAATAGCACAGCACAGTACAGGCTCTTTGGCGCACACTGTTGTAGAGGGAAACAGTGAGGCATTGTTTTGGGTCAAGGCCTTTCATCTGAATTGGCAAGATATTCAGCCAGAAAGGATGTAATAATAGTGTCCATTGATAGATGATGTCCATATTTCCCAAAAGCTATAACTGGCACATTGGCAGTTAGCTTCTGTCATTTGTCATTATAAAAGGAGTACTCCAGCCTCTGTGATCAGAGGCATACATCTGGGCTTTTATTTCTCAGTAGTATCATGTCACCAGGAACATTTAAAAAGAGCAGTTTTATGAATGTTCACAGGTGTTTTGGCTGTCATGGACCCATTTAATTCAACTGACCGAGAAACTGTCCAAGGAGAATCGCCGGGAAGTGCTTCCGATCTCAACCGTGGGCACAAAGATCCAATATATATAGGGGGTCTACCTCGTTCCAGAACTTACAGGTACTTAATTTGTAAGCAGACTTATGTTCTAAGTTTGCTCTACTGATACAAATCTCCCTGAATATAACAAGATAGATGGCTGTAATCTTCTAGTAATCTCATTTTTGACTTAAAATGTGTTTTAAATCAGGCTGCTTTAGACCGCCGTTCATGATTCCAATTACTTTCTAAGCATTGTATATCTAGACAGTTAGGTTGAAAGATCAGGTGGTCTAAGGGTGTACATCCTTAAAATAGATGAACTGGTGCAGAAAATGAAACAAAATGTTCAATGACTGGTATTTGCAGAGGACCGGAATATAAATGGAGAGCTGTGTAGTAAGCAGTTCTAGTCCCTCATAATAAGATGAATGGATTCAATCCTACTGAATCTCCCTCACTGATCTATATCCCTGGTATATTGATGACTGTATTGACATTAAACCCTTCTCTCATACAGAAAATGAATGTTCCTTTACATTTTCTCCCAGTTTCCACTCAGCTCTCAATCTCAGCTGGTCCGCCTATCATTTTTTCTGTTTCTCAACTCTATAGCTCCATCTGTAGAGATGCGTTAGTGTTTCTATACTGTCATGCACTGTCACCACTAACTTGACAAACCTATTTTCTCCCTGCTGCCCACAAGGACTACCACTCTCCCAAATCCTCCAGCTCTGTTTTATCCGTTCTGATGACCAGACTTTCTAGCCTAGTTTTTTGAAGATGTTTTTTTTCACCTTAACTATAACTTCCTATCGATGGTATTTGATGGGGCTCTCACCAGAAGCAATAGTAAGGTTCTCCTTACCATCATCTTCCACTCATATCACCCGGATGCATCTTCTACAACCCACTCACCCAAGAGGGATTGTACTCATGGTGATTTCATTCTACCCCAATATCGTCCTCTCTGCCTCTGAAGCCTCACTTGCCTTGCAACATTTGTCTTTTGGCCTCTTTTGTTCCCACCATCCAGAGATCAAAAACTCGATCTAGATCAGGTGTTCTGAACCTGGGGTCCATGGACCTCTTGGTTAATGGTAGGGAGTCATGGCATAAATAAGGTTGGGAACTCTTGATCTAGGTGAAGCAGCATTTCAAATAACCAGACTTAACAGTGCATCAGAAATGGCTGGTTCTAATGAAAGATCATCAAAATCGGTAATGTTAATTGTTTTTGTCTCCCCAGATGCTGCCTGATTTGCTGCATATTTAAACTATTCTCATTAATTTCAGAAATCTGGCTAATTGCATGACTTTGTATCCCCTGGTTCCAGCAACTCCTTTGGCTCATTCTCCACTGTTCTTCATCTCTTGTTTACAGCTACTCAGATAGATTAGCCACAGTTAACAATTGTTCATCTGCTCAGATAGATTAGTCATGGTGAACAAGCCTTCAACAGTCTCTCTTACCTTGCACCACCAACTTTTGTGTCATCAGCCTCTTTTCATTTCCTCCCTATGGTCGGCATTCCCTTTGTTCCCTCCTCCCCTTTTACCTTCTCGCCAACTAAAAATGTGTTTAATTTCCAACTATTCCCATTCTGACAAAAGGCCGTGGAACTGAAATATTAACTTTGAATCCCAGTCCACATATGCTGTCTTGACTTGCTGAATATCCAGCATTTTCTGTTTCAATTTTATATTTTATTTTCTTCTCTAATATTATCAACATGCAGCATTACCTCTGCTGCCTGGCCTGCTGAGTATAGCCAGTACTTTCTGGTCATATTTTACTTTTCTTTTTTGATACTTCAATCTACAATGGTGTGATGCTGTCACCAACCCATGTTTCTACTTCAACTGTTGGCTATCTTTCAGGAAAGAAGTTCTCAGCAAATCATTTGTGGGCTGCTTGAAGAAGGTGGAGATTTACCGATCTACGTTTGACCTGCTGAAGAATTCCTTGGGTGTGAAGAAAGGCTGTTTACTTGAGGTAAAAGAAAAGAGAATTTTCATGAAGAATGTAAGAATTGGCTCTAGGCCATCAAACTTCTCAAGCCTACTCCCCCATTCATCAAGATCATGGCTGATCTTTTTCCTCATGCTATTTTCTTGCCCTATCCCCATATAACTTGATGTCTTTGAATTTTATTACAAGCGTTTGTAATATCCCAAAAACGATTGATATCTGAGTTCAAAAAAACTGATCCCTACAGGGTAGAAAATTCCAAAGCTTCACCACCATCTGAGTGAAGAACTTTCTCCGTGTCTCAGTCCTAAATGGTTTATCCTGTTTTTTGAGATGATGAGCCCTGAAGAATTTACCTCTTATTCTTCTCAATGTTAGAGAATGTTGGACATTGGATGGTGGCACAGGTTTCATGGGTCAAATAACCAACTCTTGCTTCTAATTTCATGTTCCTTCTTTTTCAAGATAGATTCTTCTCTCTCTCCCCCATTAGCTTAGCTGTTGTTGTGCTTTTGAACACCTCTTACCCAGACAATATTCCACTGCAGATAATATGTGATAATGATTAAACCAGAGTCTCCCAGTTATCATGATTACCATTGTTTCAAATCAGTATGCCTATTGATACACCTAGCTGTCCAGACAATATCAGTTAATATTTTAGGTCAAGGATGTCAGTATTCAGGTCATTGTTTCTCAGTATTGTAGGTTGTTGGCCAAAATTATAAACACCTTTCCCTCTCTACAGAAGCTGCCTGAGCTGTTGAGTATTTACAGCAATTTCTACTTCTGTTTCCAAGTTCCAGCACCTGCACCCCTTCCCTTGTTGTAATTTGTTTCATTCAACTTATTGTTGTAAAGTTGATTAACTTTAGTTTCTTGAGTACAAAGACCAAGACTATGGTATCAATGGAAATGCTCTCAATAATGTTTATGTTTTTGACTTAACAGCCTATCCGGAGTGTGAGTATTTTCAGTGATGGGTACATTCAGTTGCGGCCTAAGGTCCTGCCACTGGAAGCAAAGTTAATGGCGACATTTGCCACCAAGAATGGCACTGGGCTTATCTTAGCTGGTATGGGCAAAACAACTGGAGGCCGTAATCGGCGGCAGACAAAAATGGTGAGTCCTCTGGAAGAGACTTGATTGAATCTGTGGGGAGTGATTGAGGAGGGGCAATGAGGAAAATGTTTTTACAGAGTTCTGGGGACACTGTGTGAGGATGTCTGGAAGTCCAGGAGTTACTTTCATATGGGAACTGAGAATAAAGGAAAAACACTACAGAACCATTTAGAAAGAGAAAGTATAACAAATATTGTTCCCTTATTCACAAGGTCAGAGCAGATAAACTGGGAAACAACAGGCCAGATAGTCTTGCATCAGTAGGAGGGAAGTTATTGGAGATGATTCTAAGGGAACAAGATTTATGGTTATTTGGAAAGGCAGTACAGGTTTCCCCCGCCATCAGAAGGTAGAGCATTCCTATGAAATGGTTCGTAAGCTGAAATGTCGTAAAGCGAAGAAGCAATTACCATTTATTTTTATGGGAAAATTTTGTGAGCGTTCGCAAACCCAAAAATAACCTACCAAATCATGCCAAATAACACATAAGCAGGAATGATATGATAAATACACAGCCTACATAAAGTAGAAATACTTCTCTACAATGATTGCCTGCACAGATCTCCGTAGCGAAAATCTCACGCAAGCGCTGTCGGCAGAAAATCTCACGCAAGCGCTGTTGGCATAGACGCGCTCTCCAGTAGCCGTTAAACTATGAAGCTACCAAATCTACCAAATAACATGTAAAAATACACAGCCTATATAAAGTAAAAATAATGTATGTACAGTGTAGTATCACTTACCGGAATTGGGAAAACAGCACCGAGCACACTGATGATGGTGTGTTAGACTGAGTCGTCACAGGTTGGGTGGTGCAGTGGCCCCCACCCTCCGGGCCGCTGACCCGATACATTGCCACGAAGAACACAGTGGTAGCCGGGAGGCACACAGCACATTGTTAAGAAAAAAAGCTGAAATAAACATGCTAATTAATTAGGTGCTGCCCGGCACGTAAATATCGGCGCAGATCAGAGACGATTGCCGATTGCACCGCCTCTGATCTGGGCCGACAATTACGTGCTAGGCGGCACCTAATTAATTAGCATGTTTATTTCGGCTTTTTTCTTAAAGATGTGCTGTGTGTCTCCCGGCTACTGCTGCATTCTTCGCGAATCGGTGCAGTATCTGTCCGGGGCCCAGGTGTTGGGGTGGTGGGACACGGGGGGTGTCATCTCGTCGTTGATCAGTGCAGGCAGCTCATCTTCTCCTATGACTGCCTGCCTCGATGTCGAAGGTTGAGGTTCGTTGTCTGCTGTGGCTGATGTGGAAGGTTTGCTTGACTGCTGAGCCTCGCGCATTTTTCTATCATACAGTTGTTTGTAAGCACTCAAACCATCCTGCAAATATCCCCTAAACCTACGTACCCTTTCAAAATTAAAGTCATACTTTATCGCTGCAGCGAAAATCTCATGCAGTTGTTTCACTTTCTGCATTTGGTTTCGATTGTTATCCTTTCCTCTTCCAATTGCATCAGCTCTTCATCTATCAGTTCTTGGTCATGGGATGCCAAAACCTCTTCAACATCATCTTCATCAACTTCCACAAGCCAAACTCACTTTGTCCTTGCTTCGTTCGCCACGATCGAAACACTTAATTATGTCTAGTTTTACGCTAAGTGTAACACCCTTACTCTTTCAGGCTTTTCCGACACCTTAGAACTCATCTTGCTAACGGCTGCTCAATGCAATGTGTTTAAGCAATGCCATTCCGAATCTGGGGCAGAGCGGCTGCTCAGGGTGCGCTGCCTTTTATCGTGCACTGAATTCTTTTTTCGTAACAGTGAAAACACCTTCTGAAAGCGAAAGCAGGGTACTAATGTAGGTCTTTCGTAACAGTGAGGTTTCGTGAAGCAAACGTTCGAAAAGCGGGGGACACCTGTAATTGCTTAGGAGGTGTCAGCATGGTTTGGTGCAGCGAAAATCACAATCTTTTGAGGAGGCACCTAGGAAAATTGATGAGGCAGAGTGGTATATGTCAGTGGTACCCAACCACCGGGCCGCAAAGCATGTGCTACTGGGCCGTGAGGAAAAGATATGAGTCAGCTGCACCTTTCCTCATTCCCTGTCACGCACTATTGAACTTGAACATAGGATTGCCAACTGTCCCGTATTTGCCAGGACATCCCGTATATTGGGCTAAATTGGTTTGTCCCATATGGGACCGCCCTTGTCCCGTACTTCCCCCGCTAAGGTAAAGCGTTCCTATGAAACCGTTCGTAAGTGGAGATGGTGTGAAACGAAGAAGCAATTACCATTAATTTATGTGGGGAAAGTTTTTGAGTGTTCCCAGACCCAAAAATTAACCTACCAAATCATACCAAATAACACCTAAAATAACACTAATGTATCGTAAAAGCAGGAATGATATGATAAGTACACAGCCTATATAAAGTGGAAATAATGTATGTACAGTGTAGTTTCAATTCGAGTCGGGAAGATTAAACCAAAACCGATTTGTAGAAAAAAATTGGCATGTACACGCATGCACACACAGGTGCCCGCGCAAGGCTTCATGGTCATGGTAGTCTTTCTCGGGGTAAACACAAGTGTCCCGTATTTGACTGCTACTTTTCTCCCTTACCTGGGAGTGAGAAAGTTGGCAACCCTAACTGTAAAAGACATGTTGAGGTGAGTTTAACCCTACTTGAACACCGCCCCCCCCCCGGCCCGGTTGGCTGGTCCGCAAGAATATTGTCAATACTAAACCGGTCCGCGGTGCAAAAAAGGTTGGGGACCCCGGTATATGTGGCTCACATACATAGGCTTTAGCAAAGCTTTTGATGAGTTCCTGCATGGTAGGCTGGTCCAGAAGGCTAAAACACTGTGGATCCGAGGAATGTTGGTTTGGTGATAGGAGGCAGGGGGTTGTGGTAGAGTTGTTTTGTCTGACTGGAAGTGCTATACCGTAGTGACTGGTGCCGGAGCCTTCGTTGTTTGTCTTATATATAAATAACTTGAAAATGAACGTCGGGTGGCCTGATTAGTGAGTTTGCAAATGACATGAAAATTGGTAGATTCATAGATAGTTTCTCTATGGATACAAGGGGACATGGGTAGAACAGTGACCTGTGGAATTTAATTCAGATAAGCGTAAGTAGGGAGCAGGAGCAGGAGCTTTAACTTGTTAGGAAAAGTGAGGAGGTGATAGACAGGAGCTACAGGGAGGTTGTCACCCCAAGGCTACAGGAGACCGATAAATGGGTGATTGTCAGGAGAGGGAAGGAAAAACGTCAAATAGTGGAGAGCGGCCCCCCTCAACAATAAGCACTCCACCTTGAGTACTGTTGGAGGGGAGACCTACCTGGGGGAAGCAACAGCGACCGTGCTTCTGGCACTGAGTCTAGTCCTATGGCTCAGAAAGGTAGGGAACTAAAGAGGAAGGCAGCCATAAGAGGGGACTCCATAGTGAGGAGCACAGATAGGTAATCCTGTGGATGCGAAAAAGAAACACGGATGGTAGCTTGCTTCCCAGATGCCGGGGGCTGCTGTGTTTCTGAACATGTCCGCAGTATCCTGAAAAGGGAGGGTTAGCAACCAGAGGTTGTGGTACATATTGGTACCAGTGACAGAGGTTAAACAAAAAGGGAGGAGGTCCTGAAAACAGAATACAGGGAGCTAGGAAAGAAGTTGAGAAACAGGACCTCAAGGATTGTAATTTTGGGATTGCTACCTGTGCTCTGTGCCATGTGACAGTGACAATAGGGATTAAGGTAGCCGATCAATGCGTGGCTGAAGAATTGAAGCAAGGGGCAGGCATTCAGATTTCTGGATCATTGTGACATCTTCTGGGGCAGGTGTGACCTGCACAAAGGGGGCAGGTTGCACTTGAATCTGAGGGGGACCAATATCCTTGTGGGAAGGTTTGTTAAAGCTGTTGGGAGCTGTTTAAACTAATATGACAGGGGGATGTTAACCAGTGTGATAGAGCTGAGGATGAGCCAGCAGGTTTACAAGTAGATGGTGGATGTAACAGGAATGTAAGGGAGGAAAAGCCAATGATTGGGTACAAATGCAGACAGTGCAAAGAGTTAAATTGATCCACAGAGGCAAAATTAATAAGGGCAAAGAATGCAAGACTTGAAGGTGCATGTCAATGCATGTAGTATTCAGAATAAGGTGGATGAATTCACAGTGCAATTACAGATTGGTCGGTATGATGTTGTGGGCCTCACTGAGTTGTGGCTGAAAGAAGGTCATCGTTGGGAACTTAATATCAAAAGATACACTTTTTATTGAACGGACAGGCAGGAAGGCATAGGCTGTGGTGCGGTTCGTTTGGTAAGAGATGGAATTTCATCTTTAGAAAGAGGTGACGTAGGGTCAGAGAATGTCAAATCTTTGTGGGTGGAGTTAAGAAACAGCAACAATAAAAAGAAAACCATTATGGGAATAATATATAGGCCTCCAAGTAGTAGCCAAGGTGTAGGGTTGAGACTGCAAAGGGAGCTGGAAAAGGCATTTTAAAAGGGTATTTTCACAATTGTAATGGGGGTCTTCAGTATACAAGGGGATTGGGGGGATTGGGGAAATTGGGTTGGTAGTAGATCACAGGAGAAGGAATTTGTTGAAATGGTTTCTTAGAGCAGCTTGTGCTTGAGCCTACTTGGGGAAGGACTATCTTAGATTGGGTGTTGTGTAATAATCCAGATTTTATTAGGTAGCTTAAGGTAAAGGAACCCTTAGGAGGCAGTGATTATAATATGGTTGAATTCATACTGCAGTTTAAGTTGGAGAAGCATAGCTCACATGTATCTGTATTGCAGTGGGAAAAAAAAGAATTACAGATGCATGAGAGAGGAGCTTTCCCAGATGGATTGGAGGGGGATACTGACAGGGATGATGGCAGAGCAGAGGAGGCTGAAATCTCTGGGAATAGATCACAAGGAGCAGAATTGATATGTTCCACGGAAGAAGTTCTCAGATGGCAGGGTAGGCAACTGTGGCTGGCTGATAAGGGAAGGGAAAGGCGTACAATGTAGCAAAAGTGAGTGGGAATTAGGATGATTTAGAAGTTTTTAAAAGTCCAACACAAGGCAACTAAAAAGCTATAAGATGGGAAAAGAAGAAATATGAGGGCAAACTAGCCAATAAAATAAGGCAGGATACTGAAAGTTTTTTCTGTTACATAAGGAGTAAAAGGGAGGTGAGAGTTGATATTGCACCACTAGAAAATTATGCTAATGAGCTAGTAATGGGGGACAAGGAAATGGCGGATGAACTAAGTAAGTACTTTACGTCAGTCTTCACTGTGGAAGAGAATAGCAGTGTGTCAGGGAGCAGGAGTGAGTACTGTTGCTATTACAAAGGAAAAAGTGCTAGGCAAACTCAGAGGTCTTAAAGTGTATAAGTCAACTGGACCAGGTGGACTACATCCCAGGGTCCTGAGAGAGGTTGCTGAAGAGATAGCAGATGCATTGGTTACAATCTTTCAAGAATCACTTGATTATGTCATGGTCCCAGAGGACTGGAACTTTGCAAATGTCACTCCATTCTTTAAGAAGGGAGGAAGACAAAAGAAAGAAAATTATAAGCCAGCTAGCCTAACCTCAGAGTCCATTATTAAGGATGAGGTTTCGGGGTACTTGGAGGCTAGTGATAAAATAAGTCAAAGTCAGCATGGCTTCTTGCCTGACAAATTGGTTAGAGTTCTTCGAGAAAGTAGCAAGCAGGGTGGACAAAGGAAAGGAAGTGGATGCCATTACTTGGACTTTCAGAAGGCATTTGATAAGCTGCCACGCTTCAGGCTGCTTAACAAAATAAAATCCTATGGCATTACAGGAAAGATACTAGCATGCATAGATGAATGACTGGCAGGTAGGAGGCAGTGAGTGGGAATAAAGGGGGCTTTGTTGGCTGCCAATGACTAGCGGCGTTCCTCAGGGGTCAATTTTGGGACTGCTGCTTCACACATTGTTTGTCAATGATTTAGACAATGGAATTGATGGCTTTGTGGCAAAGTTTGTGGATGATACGAAGATAGGTGGAGGGGTAGGTAGTGCTGAGGAAGCAATGCAATTGCAGAAGGACTTGGACAATTTGGAAGAAAGGGCAAAAAAGTGGCAGATGGAATACAGTGTTGGGAAATGTATGATAATGCATTTTGGTAAAAGGAACAAAAGTGCACATTATCGGGGGGAGATTCAAACATCAGAGGTGCAAAGGGACTTAGGAGTCCTCATGCAAGACTCCCAGAAGGTTAGTTTACAGGTCCAGTCTGTGGTAACGAAGGCAAATGCAATGTTTGGCATTTATTTCAAGGAGAATAAAATATAAAAGCAAGGAGATAATGTTGAGCCTTTATGTGACACTAGTCAGGCTACACTTAGAGTATTGTCAATGGTTTTGGGCCCCATATCTCAGAAAGGATGTGTTGTCATTGGAGAGAGGTTCGCAAGGATGATTCCAGGAATGAAGGGACTAACATATGAGGAGCATTTGGCAGCTTTAGGTCAGTACTCACTGGAATTTTGAAGAATGCAGGGGGGATCTCATTGAAATATACTGAATGTTGAAAGGACTAGATAATGTGGATGTGGAGAAGGTGTTTCCTGTTGTGAGGGTATCCAGAACTAGAGGGCACAGCTTCAAAATTGAGGGGTGACCTTTAGAACAGAGGTAAGGAGGAATGGTTTTAACCAGAGAGTAGTGAATCTGTGGAATGCTTTGCCATAGACGGCTGTGGAGACGAAGTCCATGGGTATATTTAATGTGAAAATCGATAGTTTCCTGATTGGCAAGGGTATCAAAGGTTATGGTGAGGAGGCAGGTGTATGGGTTTGAGTGGGACCCGGGATCAGTCATGATGGGATGGCAGAGCAGACTTGGTGGGCTGAATAGCCTAATTCTGCCCCTGTGTCCTATAGTCTTATAGTCCAATAGGCATTTTGACCTGTTAAACCCAGTAAATGACAGGGACTTTAGGGGTGTTGATGTAGAGAGTGACCTTGAGGTGCAAGTTCATAGTTCCCTGAAAATGAAGAGACAGGTGGGTAGAGTAGTGAATAAGGCACCTGGTATGTTTGCCTTCAAAGGCCAAGGCATTGAGTTGAAGAGATAGGGTATCATGTCACACTGTATAAAAGTATTGGTGGAGTATTATGTACAGTTCTGGTCATCACCAGAATATGATGGTATTAGAGTATAGAAGAGATTCATCAGGAGCTGTTTAGAATGGAGGAATTTAGCAACCAGGAGAGATTGGATAGAATAAGTTTATTCCCACTGGAATGAAGAAGGCTTAGGGATAACCATTTAGAAGTCAATAAAGTTAATGAGAGGAATAAATAGAGCAGATAGTACAAGCCTTTTGTCTAGGTTAGGGAACCTACAACTAGAACACATAACCTTAAGATAAGAATAGATATATTCATCATGATTAGCATGTACAAGTTGAGCCAAAAGGGCCCCTTTCTCTGCTGTACAGTACGATTTTATTCAGATCAGGAACAAATTAGATAGCTTTTGGCACAGACAATTTAAGCTGAATAGCTTCTCTCTGAGCTGCATGATTCCTTAAAAAAAACTGTTTTCAAATCCCTCCTGTATCTACCTAGCTATCTCTCTCTCGCTCTTTCTGTCCTCTCCTACAGCCCTCTGCATTATCTGAATTTCTCTCCATCTGCCTCTTGAGGATCTTAAATTTCATCTTCTCCAATATTACTTCAAACTCTTGAAGCCCTTAGCTTGATTAACTCCCCAAAATCTCCACCCCTCCACTTTCCTATCTTCTTTAAGTTTTTTTTGACCTTTATTTTGGCCACCTGACCTGAAGTAACTTCATGCTGCACAGAGGCCACTTTAATTTTGTTAGCACTCTTGTGAGGAACCTTGGGTCATCTTGCTGATGCCTTTGCAGTTGTACTATTTTACAATTGTTAAGTCATTTTACAATTGCAAGATATTGTTAGAATAAAAAAAGCATGAACTTTCCAAGTACACTAGTTAGTTAATAATAAACAAGAAGGCATATGTTGACTGTTATTTTTGCCACATCTTTGAATACTTTGTGCGAAGCGAATGGCTTTAAATGAAATAACAGCTTAGACTTATAAAGTACCTTGTCAAGTCTCAGAAGAATATCTGAAATCACCTTCCATAGACTTAATTGCTTTGAAATGCATTTAATGGTATTTTAAAGCAAACTTCTCTTCAATTTTTTGTTACGATTAGTTCCCATTCACTGATCTGTGAAGTAAAATCCATTTTCTCGTACTTAATCATTTGAATCTCTAATTATGAAAGTAAACAACTTTAAAACTATTGAAAATCAGAACAAGTTGTATCAGTTGCATTCAGAAACATTACACAGAGAATGCCAGTGGAATCACCAGTTCTACCCCTGTACCCCTTGATCTCTGTGTTGATCTAGATCCCACTGTTAACTTTTCTATCAGTGTAAAGTACAACAGCTGAGATGAGGAAATGCTGTATGTAATTGAGGGACATTCCAATACATTATGGCAAGGTTCCTGTATTTCTAGTATACAAGCATCATCATTTTCACAATGCAGGAATACTCCACTCACTCTCTGATATAGGCAATAGTGAATATGTTAGAATCAGCAGGACTAATGGCATTGTGCTAATTACAGAAGAAAGGCCAGCGTCTTGATATTACTTCACCAGAAACCTAAAAATAGTTAAAAATGGTGATTGTGTCAGTCATATCTCATGATTTCTGTTATAGCAGTATAAACACCTAATTTAGTTATTCTGCTGATTTCAATTGGTCAACATTTCTACCCACACTCTTTTTTCTTGTTTTGTATTTTTTCCTGTTTTTTTTCCCTCCGTCTCTCATTCTCCTTTGTGTTTTCTGAGTTCTTTTGTTCCTTCGTCCTCTTCCCAGCCCCTGTGAGTGAGTGTTTTGTCCACCTGAGAGTGACAATGAAGTGAAGTTCAGCAAATTTCAATGAGCACTTGCAGTGTAACTCAAAATGAAACACCTTAACCATTGTATCCACTTGGTTAAGCCTGATTTATACTTCTGAGTCAACGCGATGCCGTAAGTACTGCGCCGCCGCAAAACTGAGGCGGATCCCTATGCCAGAGCCTGCATTGCTGCGACGCTCACTTCTTCCAAAATGTAACCGCGCGTCGCAGCAACGCAGAACGCAACAGCTGTGATTGGTCCGATTGGTAGCATCGCTTTTCCTCCTATGCTGCAATAGCTTCCCATTGGGCAACTGAAGGGCAGGGAAGGAACTCTGGCTGCAATGCTTTCCGTAAAGCTTTACAGACTTCTGAAATTATGGAAGACACATTTCGCTTTTACGAAAAAAGACGCTCGCTTCTTTTTTACCCCGAGAAAGACTGCCATGACCATGAAGCCTTGCACGGGCAGGTTTGTGCGCATGCATAACGTGTGCGAATTGCAGAGCGATGCTGTCACACCAACGCACAAGTATAAATGCTCTCAACGCCTGTAAGTCACATGCGTAGGTTACGGCGTCGAGTCAACGCAGAAGTATAAATCAGGCTTTACTTCCAAGAGAGTTCAGTACATTTATTATCAAAGTATTTATGCATTATACAACCTTGAAATTCATCTCCTAACAGGCAGTCACTAAAGAGGCACCCAAAAAAATACTCCATATATACCCGATGTGCAATGAAAAGTACATCATGCAAAACAATAACCGCAAACGAATACCGTTCCTGAACTGAAGTCTGCAAAGCGAGTCCCACAGTTCACCGCAGAGCCAAGTAAACGTCTTGGAGCAGCAATCCGAACCAGCCCATAGCTCACATGGGGCTCCGACACCCTGGCCTTTTCAATTTGGCCCGGCACAAAATTCTGTCTGAGCACCAGGTTCTGCTGCTTCGAGCAGTGATCTGAACTGGCCCGCCCATTGCCTTGGGCCTGGATACCCTGACCTTTTCAATCTGATCTGGAGATTAAATCTCCAGCCAAGAAACAGGTTCTGCCGCTTGATCACACCGGACTTCACTGATTCAGCCTGTAAATCTCTGTCTAAAGAGAGAGATAACCCCACAGCTTTGAATTGGGCTGTAGCTGACCTTTCACAGTCTTCCACGCTGTCAGTATTGGGCTCACTGCCTCAGCTTGCCTTGGTTCTGCCACATCGAATTGCCTCCAAGTCCAAAGGGAAGTCACAGACTATTACTTGCGATGATGGTTTGCCAGAAAAAGTGAGATTTAAAAAGCAGTTAGCTGCTATCCTTATTTCATTAGCCACCAGCCAAAAGTCACTGAAGTTCACCAGCACCATCTTAACTGGAAGGGGAGGGATCTGCATCAAAGTCAGAATCAGAATTTATTACCACAGACAGATGTCATGACATTTGTTATTTTGTGGGAATACAGTGCAAAACAAAAAATTATTATGTTGAATAGATAATAAATAGTGTCAAAGAGGAATGGCGAAATAGTGTTCATGGTTTCACAGATTGTTCAGAAATCTGATGGCAGAGGTGATGAAGCTGTTCCTAAAGCATTGAGTGTGGATCTCCAGGCTCCTGTCTCAACTGCCTGATGGTAGTAATGAGAAGAGGGCATGTCCCTCATGGTGAGTGTCCTGAATGATGGATGCTATCTTCCTGAGGCACCACCTTTTGAAGATGTGCCTTTTGAAATATTGCAGGAATTCCTGAGGTTACAGCAGGATCTCATTCCTGAGAACTGTTCATTACCCGCACAGAATCAGAATCAAGTTTAATGTTTTTGGCATACATTGTGAAATCTGTTGTTTTGTGGCAGCAGTGCATTGCAATGCATAACAATAAGCTATAAATTGTAATAAGAATATATATATGTGGCCCCCTGGCAAGCCTCAGGCTCGCTCAACTTGTTTCCATCTAGGGGGAGCAGCCTTCGGTCCTGCCAAATTGGGTAATCAAGTTTGTGTGGATGCTGTGTGATGTACCCCACCCCGCCAAATAACAGATGATACACCATATATGATTAAATGATTACAATTTATAGATATTACTGGAACTATGTAATTAATAGAGATAAAATATAAAAGGAAAGTAAAAGGCACCAAACTTATCAAAGTTCAACCACTTCGTGCACAACAGTTGGAGCCCAATTAACGGAGTCTTCTTTCCACCATTCGATCCCCTCCGACCATTTCGACCTGCCGCCTGGAACCAACCACAGTGGTCAACCAGACGCTCCACATGAGTCTGTCTTCGTCTCCTCTCCACGTCGAAGACCCTGGGCCTCAGACTCCTGCTCGGGGTCTGTCCCACCGCCCAGGGTCACAGCATCGCGTCTCCTCTCTCTGTCCCCATCGTGCCTTCTCTCCAAAGCCGACGAAACACAATAGCTTACAGACACAGAAAAAAGAATAACACCTATCCCAACTGGTTCATTCCCTCTCTTATCAATAATATAACCCAAACAAGCAGAGAGAGAGAGAACTCCTTACATCACAGTTATTAGTACAGAAAAGCCATTTTAATTATAACGTAACAAAGAAGCCATTTTGTTAGCCTTCACAGTGACATAAAAGAAGAAACCCCTTACATAAAAAAAGAAAGTAGTGCAAAAAGATAGGGAAAAATTACTGAGGTAATGTACATGGGTTCATTGTCCATTCAGAAGTCTGATGGTGGGGAGTGGGGGGGAAGAAGCTGTTCCAGAATCATTGAGTATGTGTCTTCAGGCTCCTGCACCTCCTCCTTTGTGGTAGTAATGAGAAGAGGGCATGTCCTGGCTGATGGGTGTCCTTAATGATGGATGCTGCCTTTTTGAGGCATCACCTTTTGAAGGTGTCCCAGATGTTGGGGAGGCTAGTGCCCAGGATGAAGCTGGCAGGTTTACAACTTTCTGCAGCTTTTTCTGATCCGGTGCAGTGGCCCCTCCATATCAGACAATGATGATGCAATCAGTTAAAATGCTCTCCACGGTCCATCTGTAGAATTTTGTGAGTGTCTTTGGTGACATACCAATTCTCCTCAAACTCCTAATGAAATAGTATGAAGGTTGTGAATTACAGCTCCAAACTGAGTTCCCACATGGTGGAAGATGCCCGCAGTTCCACAATAGCCAATATGAAGTTTCACCCTTATGTTCTGATATCTCTGTGATGTCACCCTCACATTAACTCATCTCCCAACCCTAGAGCTTTCCAAAATCTCTATGCTCCTTCATTTCTGCCTTGACATCTTGTTACCATATTCTAAATGAAAATCACAAGGATTAAATAATTCTGTTGTTGCTGACTTCATTTATGGAGGTATTGGGGGTGTTCCTGCCTTCCACACAGCTCATGGTATGAACAGGCAGAACTAGATGATTGGTGCGGTATGGTGTGGATTTTTTAACTACTCCTTCAACATCTGCAGGCATTTCTTAGCATCGTGATGATTGATGGGCGTATCGAAGTGTACATAAACACTGGAGATGGAATCGGCACAAGGAGACTCGTTGCCAAGGCCCCATCCGGAACATACAGTGATGGGCTGGAGCACTCCATCATACTCAGAAGGAACAGGAGGTGTGTATTGGCATGAATGTACCTGGCCAAAGCCAGAGGATGTGGCAAAGCAAAACGAAAGCAAGTCAAAGGGACAGGTTTTCTCATTTCACTTCTTGACTTGGACAGAAGGCCTACAAGCAGACAAAATTTAGTGCCATCACTTTGATCAGTCCAGCAGTGCTCACATAAGTGTAAATTTATCTGTGTGAATTGGCATCTTCAAAAATACGCTTCCATAATGAATAATGAACTCAAAGGGGAGAATTTAGTAGCTTCTGAGACTAGCTAGCTGACACAGAACTGAACACCCAAGAGTTTAAATTGTGAGACCTTCCAGTTTGTGTCAATGTCACCACATTAGGTGGTCCATTGCTTTATTAGAGGGATAGCACAGAGATCTTAGGGCTGGTTTAAACAATGACCAGTAGTAACCTGTGGTTTCAAAATGGAACTTGCAATTCACCTCCCACCTGCACCCCCCACATTTGCTCCAACTGCAGGGGTCAGTTTACCTTTAACCACTGTTTAATGACATCCTCTGTAGGTTTTCTTAATATGCTACCTGGTTTTGAGTCAGTTACAACCCATTTCTCTAAAGGGGCCAAAAGTGAAGTGAAGTTGCCCACTTCCACTGGGAGATACCAGTGCCCTCTAACCATGCTGCCCATGGGCAGAGTGAGTGTGCAGGTGCGATATTGGACCCTTCCATACATTCTGGTGACCTGCAAAATTAACAGTTTGTGGATAAAGAGGCTGTTGCAACAGTGTGTGGTGGAGTTTCTGGGCCACTGCCCTGCCCATAAATATCTGAAATAGTGGGATACATAATGAGGGAGGTGAATGTATAGGTTTCCCTTTGACATCTTGGTTTTGAGTGTTAAACTCACTCTTTCAGAATAATGGCGCTGCAGGTCGATGAGGGAAACTTCGTTGAAATGAGGCTCGGCTCTTCTGCAGACAGTCCGTTGAACATTACCAGGCTGTATGCTGGTGGAGTTCCTGCTGGAGAGGGCGCTGTTGTCCTTAAGATAACAAAATCGTTCCGGGGCTGCATCAAGAACCTGATCCTCAACACGGAGTAAGTTTCGACAATTCTGCCTGGCCAGCATATCTAGGCTGAAATCCCAGTGCAACACTGAGGGATGTACACACTGTCAGCATTACTGACTTCCAGATCAGACAATAAACTGAGGCCCTGTAGCCTGCCTCTTCAAATGTATGGAAGTTAATCCTTGCACAACAAATAGAAGAATGTGGCCAGTATTTATCCCACAGTTAAAATTTCAGATTATTATTAGATTGCTGTTGCTGAGAGCTTACTGTGGACAAACGCGGTGCCACTTTACAATACTACAACAGTATTTGATTAGCTGTAAAGTCCTTGGAACAGCCTTCATGAGAATAATACAGCAGAAATAATGCCATTGGAACCATGGTATGGATAGATTTCATATTTTACTTTGCCATAGAAGTGGACCATTTGGCCCTTTGTTTTGATGCCAGCGCACAAAGCAATTCTTTTCTCATGCTAGTTTTCAGTGTAAGCTTTTTTTCTGTGCATTCCCATTTTTTCAGGGTGACACAGTAGAGTAGTAAGTTAGTGTAATGCTTTACATTGGGGTTCAATTTCTGCCGCTAACTGTAAGGAATTTGTGCGTTCTCCCCATGACCACGTGTTTATTCTGGATGCTCCAGTTTCCTCACATATTCGAAAGGTGTACGGGTTAGGGTTAGTAAGTTGAGGGCTTGCTATGTTGGCGCCGAACGCATTACAACACTGACGACTGCTGCCAGCTTATCCTCGACCAGAGTTGATCGTTGATGCAAGCAATGCATTTCACTGTATGCTTCAATATTCTGATGTACATGTGACATATAAAACATTATTCTCCTTCCAGATTCTGTCACTCATCAACATGTTTGGATCAATTTACAAAGGTCAAATAACCTACTAACCCCTCCCCCATTTTTTGGACATGGGATAAAATTGGTCTATTGGAGGGTAACACATATTGTCACAGGGAGAACATGCAGGCTTCACAGGACAACACCAGTGGTCAGGGTTGAACCCAGATCACTGAAACTGTGAGGCAATAACTCCAATCATAACTGTGTCGCTCTTAAATATAACTACATATACCATCCAGATTAAATGGGGACAAATGATACGGATGTTAATCTTACCCTCTGAGGACAAATTGTAGTGTGTTTGAGTTCCTGCAATATCCCACATTCAAACTAAAATCTCATCCAAAGCAGCAACAACCACAAAAGGGGGTGGGGTGGGGGGAATGAGTGCCCCTCTAGCTATGTTCTGAGTTACACAATATCACATCACAGAAGCATTTGCTGCTAGGTCACCCATAACAGAGAAGCTATTGTTACCAGTAACATTTTATGATTGGTTAATGAAAAGCACTAGGACAGAAATCATAAAGCTTGAATTGTCCTGTCACACTTTGAACAGCACCATCTCTTAAAATACCAGCAGCTAATAAATCCAGTTCTGTTGCATCTAAATATAAATTGCATCTTAAAAACAAATGGTAAAAAGATTGCATCATTAAGGGACATTAGCTGTATAAATCACTTCTCTGTAATCATTTGCTGTAAAATTGTGTCTTATCTTTTATGCTGATTGCTGCTGAGCCTATGCAATTTAAAATAATGTTTTTCTTCTAATCCCAGGTTGTTAGATTTCAGTGGTGCACTGAAGTACCAGAACATCGAGCTGGACAGTTGCCTGCTTTCAGAGAGACCAACACCTGCACCAGATGAGAGAGGCTCTGAGCTTGCACATCAGCCTACTGTCATACCCATAAGACCACCTGAAAAATCATTAGGTTCCTCAACCACAGCCCTCAGCTCACCTTCCAACAAGAAAGCTGTAAGGATTTTGAATTATCAACTCCATGCAGTTGAAAACATTTGCCAAATTTTGATTAAATTCACAGAAGTAGTATTTGAACTAGGGGGCATAGCCTATTTGAATCGAGGGAATTGACTTAGGAAGGAGGTGAGGAGAAACTAATTTTCCCAGAGATGTGAATCCGTGGAATTCTCTGCCCAGGGAAACAGTAGAAGCTACCTCATTAAATATACTTACGGCAAAGTTAGATTTTTACATTTCAGGGGAAATAAGGGTTTGAGAAAAAGGCAGGTAGGAGGAGTTGAATCAATAGCCAGATCAGTCATGATTTTATGAATGGCAGATCAAGCTTAACAGGCTAGATGGCTGACTCCTGCTATTTCTTATGTTCTTAATTCGATAATTGAGGCTTTCAATTTCAGTTAATATGAAATGAAGTATTATTGTATATGAATGTGTCATATCACCTTGGCCTCAGTGACCAGGCATTGAACCCACCTCTGCCAGGTAGTTCCATTGTATTTGTATCCAGCAGGGGACCTCTCCAAGCAGGTTCACAGAGATCACAGAGTCTGGAGCTTTACTCACCTGTAATTTTGAATCTTTTTAATGTAAGGTGAAAGCAGGTATATGCACCTATATTGATGTAATATTAAAAAGTAACAACCTAGAAAAGGACTTCTTTCAATTGCGTTTAAGAAAAGGCTAAGTGTGACAGGTCTTGACAGGCAGGTAAGTCCAGCACGTCACATGCAATTCCTCATTTTGAAACACAGGCATCTTGTTTTTCCCTCTTCGCCACATTGCAAATCTAACTGCAGTCTGAAACACTTCCCACTTTAAATTGAACTAAAACATTGCAGTTTCCAAAATATTTATTTATTTAGCTTGGGAGAGGTGTGGTGATGGCACATCTCTCCCTTTTGGCGAATCTCGGAGCGGCAAGTTGACACAGCATCTGGCAGCACTGCACAGTTTGCAGTGACTCGGATTTGACCCTGATGTCCAGTGCTGTCTGTGTAGAGTTTTCCTGCTCCTCATGCAGCTGCTCCGGTTTCCTCATGCATCCCAAAGATGCTCTGGCAAGATAAATTGACTGTTGTTAACTACCTCTAGGTAACTGGGGAGAATTGAGGGAGAGTAGGTTGCAGGGAGTTAAGTGATGGAATGGGATTGATCTAAATTCAGTGGATCTAAACACTGCTTCCGTATCATGGAATTACGAGAGATAGAATGAGAAATGGGATGTGAGGCTTTGGAAAGGGTGCAGAAGAGGTTTACCAGGTTGCTGCCTGAGATGAGCTATAAGGGGAGGTTGGACAGACTTGGGTTACTTTTTGGAGCAACAGAGACTGAAGGGAGATCTGATGAGCAGTCTGTAAGATTATGAGAGGCAGAGGTGAAGGCAGATAGTATCTATCTCAGGAGGGAATTGTCAAGTACTAGAGGGCATACATTTAAGGTGGGAGGGGAGTTCTGCCGGGCAGGTGCCTGGAACGTGATGCTGGTGATAATGCTGGAAACAGATTTGACAGTGGCATTGAAGAGGCTGTTGGACAGATGGATATACAGGGAATGGCAGGATATGGATCATGTACAGGCAGAAGAGAATTAGTTTAATTCAGGATCGTAGTTGGTGCAAACTTTGTCTTCTGCTGTACTGTTCTATGTTCTAAATTGGTTCACAAGAGACCTATTCAGGCCACCAAATCTGTGCTGGCTCTTTTGATTGAGCTGTTAAATCAATCCTGCTCCTTTATCTACATTAAACTGTAAATAGTTTCCCTTCAGGTATTTATATCCTTAATTGTGCTTCCACCTTCCTTTCAGGCATTACCAGCTGTGTGAAGTACTGTGTCCTCAAACAGCCTCACACTTCATTTTATAGTTAATTCCCTTATATTCATGTCCTCTGGTTATCAACCCTTCTGCCTCTGGAAACAGTTTCTGGAGTTTATGCAGTGGATAAGGACATTTCTCTGGGTGTTGGCAAGGGAATGTTCCAGAAGGTGATGTCTTCGGGCGGCGGGGTGGGGGGGGTGCTCAATAACACCTAAAGCTGGCAAAGGCAGGAACACATGATGCCAGTCCACCTTCCTGAATGGGGTTCCTGCAAAGGAGAATACAAATAAAGCAATGCTAACAATACTTCCATTGGTAACTGTTTTATTGCTGGTCATTTCTGATCAACAGGTGCAGTGTGCCGCAGCGGAGTTGCCAGCCATTATTCCCAAAGCTTTCCAATTTGGTCTTGCCCGGGGCAGCCATATGATTCTTTCCTTTGATGAGAACTCAGTGAAGAGAAAGTAAGAAATTTTCCATAATAGACGTGAAAGTTACTGTCGAATGATTTTTAAGCTTATTTTCAAAAGGTCATTTGAAGGAATGGTTCAAAGAATGACATTGTCAGTTCTGAATCAGATGTTTATGGGTTTAGGTCATATCTGAGATATCAACTGAAAAATCTAGGTGGTTCCTTTATTGCAGTACTAAGAGGATGCTGCATTTCATTGGGAACTTTATCGATGGAGTACTAAACCACAATTCTATCTCCTTTGTCAGATGAACGTAACAGTTGGGCACTATTTTAACAAGAGCAGATCCCTGGCCAATATTTATCCTTTATCTAAAATCAATCAACAAGATGATCCGATTACCATATTCTGCTGCTCATGGAAGCTCGCTGTTCACAAAATTAGCTAAAATCTTGCCTGTGGAATTATACCTTGGTTGGGAGTGCAAACAAGACTCCTGAAGTGTTTCTTTGAATCACTGATGGTATTTTTATTATAGCGTACAACTGTTTCTCTACACACAACACAGTAGAGGAAGACCTTGCATCTGCTGCAGTGTAAGGTCATTAGGTAGCACACTTGCAGAAGACTGATTTTGGTCTGCTGAACTCTATTAAACTGAATAATGATGTGCAGTCCTAAAGTTTCCACTGTTTGTTATTTTTGGAGTCCTTGGTTTAGATTAATTGTACTAACAGAAGATGCACATGTGATCAGTACTGTAAAAAGTTATGAATGCACTATTGAGGTTTCTCAACAGGTAATTTTAGCCTCCAGAAGCAAGATAGCTTTTCGGTGGAGAAGGCAAAATATAAAAAAATACAAATCTTTCTCAGATTGGTCCAATAAGAAATCAGAAATGGTCTCATTATTTCTGGCATGGTTGTGAAATTCAGTGATTTGCAGCAGCAATACAGTGCAATACATAAAAAAATACAATATATATACACCATCAACAACTACGAGCTGGAGGTAGTTCACGAGTTTACATACCTTGGCTCCACCATCACGGACAGTCTCTCCCTAGACCCCGAGATCAACAGACGGATCGGATGAGCAGCCTCAACATTCGCCAGGCTGACAAAGAGAGTCTGGGAGAACAAAAAGCTGACGACACACACCAAGGTGGCAATCTACAGGGCCTGCGTCCTCAGTACACTGCTTCACGGCAGCGAGACCTGGAGCCTCTACTCCAGACGAGTGGCGTCTCAACGCCTTCCACCTTCGCAGCCTGAGACGCATCCTGGACATCAAGTGGGTTGACCAAGTCACCAACAATGAGGTCCTGGCCCGCGCCCAGATACCCAGCCTCTTCGCCCTGCTCCAATAACGCCGTCTCCGTTGGCTGGGCCACGTACACTGCATGTCGGACGGGATGATCCCAAAAGACCTGCTGTACGGGGCACTGGCCTCTGGCAAGAGAGCACAAGGCGGCCCCATCTTCATTTCAAAGATGTCTGCAAGAGACATGAAGTCACTGAACATGAACGTCGAGAGGTGGGAGGACATTGCAAGCGGAGGATGGAACTACGCAGAGATCTAAAAAGAGGAGAAGAGAGGCTGAGGCTTGCAGCTGAAGAAAAGCGCATTCGCTGAAAAAACAACACCAAGACAACACTGGAGGACAGTGCCTTCAAGTGCAGTGGCTGCTGCTGAGACTGTCACTCCCGTGTCATGCCGCACAGCAAGTCCCCCAGTTTAATCCTAGCCTAATCACAGGGCAATTTACAATGGACTGTGGGAGGAAACTGGAGCACCCGGAGGAAACCCACATGGTCACGCGGAGAACATACAAACTCCTTACAGGCAGTGGCAGGAACTGAATCCGGGTCGCCTAAGCTGTACAGCGTTGTGCCAACTACTACGCCACTGTGCCACCTGTGGATTTTATCAATTGCACTATACTGCTGCCGCAAAGGAAAGCAAGTTTCATGACGTGAGTGAAGATAAATCTAATTCTGATATGGGTCTCTATTGTGAACTGAGAGTGGGAAGGGGCCAGGGAGAAGGGCATCATGGTTGGGAAAAGGGAAAGGGAGATGGGAGGCAGCAGAGAGACATTCTGTAATGATCACTAAATCAATTATTTGGAATCAAATTACCTTACCTGGTCTTGGGTCTGTGTGTGTCTGTGCCCGTGCCCACTCTGGCCCTGGCACTCCTTTTCTGCCACCTGCCTACACCCCTCCCGTAGCACTCCACCTTGCTGTCCCGAACATCCTTTGTCCAACCAGCATTACAAACTTGCTCTCCGCTCTACATTGACAAATACGGTGCTGTATTTGCTTTATATGTTTAACCTCTTCAGTGTGTGGAACTGAGATAGTGTGAAGTGGAGGGCTGAGCCCAATCAGTAAAGTCCCTTTCCTAGTTGTGCTTCAAGTGACAGAAGTGCCCTACTCCTTCTTTACAAGCTTACTGTTTGCCAGTCCACTATCCATAACTTCCATCCTCCATCCTGACTCCACCAATCCCTCCCATCCCCCCATTTTGAGATTTACTTCACTTCAATTCCTGTGATTGCCCAAACTCTGCTCTGGCCCCACTGTTAATGAGGTTCAGTGTCGGGTGGAAAACCTGCAAAAATCATTTAAAAGTCTCTCCTGCAGTAAATCTCCAGAACATCTGTGGAAAATAGTACATCCTTACTTCCTGCCCATAAGTCCTTGCCGTTCCAACACACCACCCCCAAATACCAAGACCTTGCTTTTCATCTGTTACTTCTCAATCAACTTGTTAATCTTTATCACAGTTTAGGATTTATTTATTTTTGATAAAGAGCTTCCAAGTTAAGTTATGGTTCCAGTTACTTGCAGGGTTAATCATCCTTCATTTTGCACCAATATTACCCAAACTTCAAAAAGCATAGCCCTCTCTTCCCAGACTTGATGCATTTTTTCATCTCCCACTTTATTCATTACAACAACCTTGAGTAAAATCCTGTGATCCTCTGCCCATTAAGAAATGAATTAGGACTGTTGCAGATAATGGAGTGAACCAGCTCTGGCCATCTTTTCAAATAGACTTTAGTATTTTGTCGACTGATGGGTTCTCCGATGGTACAGAAATCCTAACAGGGTTTGCATTCAAAGAATGCAAGATTTTCTAGCATGCGTTATTCATTAATTTGAGGCAAAACATAACTAAATGTATTTAAATGGATAGTTCATATATTTCAAGTTTTTTATGGCATTTACCTGGCCCACCATCCGCTCATTAATACGCAATCCGGCCCACAAAGGCAAAAAGGTTGCCGACCCCTGGCCTAAAGACAGTGGAGACAATGTACAGACAATGGAGTTGCTTTAAAATGTAGTCATTGCCATAAATGTAGGGAATATGGAAACTGATTTGTACACAGGAAGTTCCCACGAATGTCAAATTAATAAACTTATTATTATTCATGAAAGAAGTAAGAGGAAAATTACTGATTGTTAGCCTGACTTCAATGATGGGGAATGATTGGATTTAGCAGTATGAGCATAGATTTATGAAGGGAAGAACATGGGAAACTTGTGTTGGACTTACTCTGCTGCAACTAAGTCTTCCCCTAGCTGAGGAATCAAGAGCTAGGGGATCCCACTTCAACTACACGAGCAGACGTTTAAAAAGCAGTGCAAATACTCCTACCACTTTCCAAAAATACAAATCATCTACATTAATGCATAGCCTTCATGAGTTTTATTAATGCTGATGTTAGCAGTATCTTCTGAACTATTGTGACTTGATATTCCTCTGCTTAATTCCATGGAATAACAGAGAGCAGTTACCCTATCATTCTTGTTTGTGGCTGTCCTACTCCTACCAATGTATCTTGCCGTAGAGGACACAGTAGCCCAGTTACGAAGCACCGCATCCATAGCCATTCACTCACTTTGTATCATCAACAAGATGCACTGTACCAACTCATCAAGATCTTAAATGGAACCTTCCAAACTCAGAACCTCTACCAGCTCTAAGGACAATGGTGATAAAACCCTAGCAACACCACCACGGTAAAGTTACCCCCTAAACCAAACTCCATCCTGAGTTGGAAAAATAACGCTGTTCCTTGACTGTCACTCAGTCAAAATCCTGGAAATCCTTCCTCAACAGCGTTGTAGGTACGCCCATCGCTCAAGGACTGCAGTGGTTCAAGAAGACAGCTGGTTGCCACCTTGTTAAGGGAAACTCGTTGTTGAAAACTAAATGCTGGCTCAGCCTGCAAAGCCCTCATCCCTTGAGTGAACAGTTTTTAAAAAATTGCATTCCCAAAATCTAAATATAGCACACTGCCACAGTTGAAAAGGGAGATTAAGAATTTGATTATAACAAAGCATGTCATAAAATCATAATCACTTGTTTGTACCAAACAAGTGAATTTTAGGGGATCCTACAATGAGAAGAACATGGGAAGGAAGGTAGGAGGGATGTGAACATTTATGGTTGCAACACTATGCATTAAAGAAGGAAGAACTAAGATCAATATCTTCCCTTCTGATCTTCTGGAAGACGTCTTTAAATCTACTTGACCTCAATTTCATCAATCTGCCAGTTGCAGGTGTAGTTATCCATGATAGTACTGGTGTGGTAACCACCGTTATGAAGGCACATTTCTGTCGTCACACTGAGAATATCCTCCCTATTGCTTTACGCCTCTATGACCATACTAAATTAGTTTGAGTTAGATCAAATCAGGCAGTTCAAAACTTAGAGGCACAATAGACTATCAATGGCAAAAGAAACGGACACCGCCACAAGCTGAAATCTCATGGCTCAGCATATTGCTCACTGCTGTTAATATCAAGCTGAGGAATCAATTAAAGATGTGTTTAAATACCATGATGCAAATCTCAGATTTCAGATGATTTGTATTGAAGAAGGTTTCATGGTTGTGGTGTTAATGAAAAAAAATGTCACAAATATAAACCACCTTCTCCTAGAACAACAATTCACATATGAATCTCATTTTCTAAGAATCAAGTTTTACTCTGGTGAGGAACGTTTGCCGTAGACTAGAACCAAAGCAGTGTGTAATGGAAAGATTGTGGTTACTTGAAAAATTGATGATTGTGTTTCTCATTTTGGTTAGGTTTTCTATCCAGTTGAACATTAGAACATATGCCTCCAGTGGACTGATCTACTACATGGCTCACCAAAACCAGATTGACTATGCAGCCCTTCAGCTTTGGATGGGGCGTTTGCATTTCCTCTTTAACCTTGGGAGAGGTACGGCCATGGCCACCCTGCCAAACCCCATTAACGATGGACAGTGGCATTCGGTAAGTCTGGTTGTTAGGTCTGATATTTCACTAACCTCTCCGTTTTGTCTCCATTTGCATGCAAGATGCAAGGTAAAAGAAATTTCAAGTTAGCCATTTCTTTCACATCATGATTTAGGAAACTGACAATATAATTCCTTCTCCACCATGGGTTCCATAAAAGGCAGTTGAAAGTTCCAAGGTAACTAGTGAAGACTCTTATCTTTCCACAGTGCCAACACTGCCTAATTGCGCACCTACTTCCCAAATGACTTGTACTCGAATTGTTCAGCTGAGCTTGAACAAATTGGAAGATTACTTTTAACATGCCAAGTACCAATGGTAAATAACATTGTATGCCCTTGTATTAACTGTAACACTTGGAAGCCAAATGAAGCATTAAATTAGCATAGAGGTGTATCATGTCATGTGGTGGTTTATGCTGATGAGAATAGAAATTCACTTGGACTTGTTTTTAGCCTGCTGAGATCTGGAAGGCCAACTGCCTTTCAAACCTATTCCACCACAACAGGCATCTGGCACTTCTGAGTATGTTGAATGCTGAGTTAGAGCTTTCTCCCAAATAGGTCAATTGTATCATTGATGGAATCAATGGGGGCCTCCCGATTCCACAGTGTCCCTCCCACCCAGTTAAAAGGTTGTCCCTCAATTCCAAGACAAAGCTCACAAAATGTTCCTCCAGCATTTATGTGCATTACCGTCAATTCTCCTCCTATACTTCCAAAATGACCTTAAATCTCTTCCAACACACCCAAAATGCTGGTGGAACACAGCAGGCCAGGCAGCATCTATAGGAAGAGGTACAGTTGACATTTCGGGCCAAGACTGGTTATTACCTTTTATGCTAAGGAGAGGAATTCCTTCTTATTCAGCTTTTCCTAGTTTTGTGAACTTCTGTTAAGTCTTTCTTCTGTTGCTTCTCTTCCAAGTTAAATTTGGAGTATTTTTTGTAAGTGTTTCCTTTCTTGGTAAATTTCAAGGGCAGAGCTGTAGAAAGCTTTAACTCCTCCAGTGAAGTTACAATAGAACCTCATGAAAATCCACCATTTGAGTATTCCCACTTTGATTAAAAAATGTTAGCATGTGTAAACCACACAGTCTCCCAAACCTCCCAGGATTTCTATGTCTTCTCTTGCAGGGCTGTCTTTAAAAACAATTTCTTTTATTCCCCAGGCGGCTAAATATTACATTTTGTTCAATTATGCACCTGAAACATCTCCAAATTATATACCTTGTTAACGTTGGTATAGAAATACAAGCTGTTGTTAGTTGTCAAATGAAGCCTGACCAGCAATTGATCGGTGAGAGCAATAATTTTGAGAGTAAAAGGAGGCATCAATTGTTGGGTCCAGTGGTAAATCACATTTCATGAGGTAACACACACAAAATGCTGGAGGAACTCAGCAGGCCAGGCTGCATCTATGGAAAAGAGTACAGTCAACATTTCGGACTGAAGCCCTTTAGTAGGACTGGAGAGAAAAAAAATGAGGAGTAGATTTAAAAACTAGGGGGAGGGGTGAAGTAAAGAGCTGGGAAGTTGATTGGTGAAAAAGATACAGGGCTGAAGAAGGGGGAATCTAATAGGAGAGGACGGAAGGCCATGGAAGAAAGAAAAAAAGAGCTGAGCACCAGAGGGAAGCGATGGGCAGGGAAGGAGATAAGGTGAGAGAGGGAAAAGGGGATGGGGAATGGTGAGGGGCAGGGGGGAAATTACCAGAAGTTCGAGAAATCAAAATTCATGCCATCAGGTTGGAGGCTACTCAGACGACATAAAAGGTGGTGTTTCCCCAACCTGAGTGTGGCCTCATCGTGACAGTAAGAGGAGGCCATAGATAGACATACCAGAATGGGAAGTGGAATTAAAATGGGTGGCAACTGGGAAATCCCCCTTCTTTTCGCGAAGGTGCTCATCGAAGCAGCCTCCCAATCTACATCAGGCCTCATTATGTCTATCCATGGCCTCCATGAGGCTACACTCAGGTCAGAGGAACAGCACCTGATATTCCGTCTGGGTAGCCTCCAACCTGATGGCATGAACATCGACTTCTCAAACTTCTGGTAAGGCCCCACCCTCCCTTTTCCCTCTCTCACCTATCTCCTTGCCTGTCCTGCTCCTCCCTTTTTCATTCTTCCATGGCCTTCTGTCCTCCTATTATATTCCCCCTTCTCCAGTCCCATATTTCCTTTACCAATGAACTTCCCAGCTCTTTACTTCACCCCTCCCCCTCCCAGTTTCACCTATCTCCTTGTGTTTCTCTCTCCCCTCCCCCCCACCTTTTAAATCTACTCCCCATCTTTTCTCCTCCAGTCCTGTACTGTACTCTTTTCCATAGATGCTGCCTGGCCTGCTGAGTTCTACCAGCATTTTGTGTGTGTTGCTTGGATTTCCAGCATCGGCAGATTTTCTCTTGTTTGCTTCATGAGGTAAGTTATTTGGAAGCTAATCAGTTCTAATGCTGTAGATCAATGAAAATATGCCTTTCACTTCATCCATGACAGGAAAATATGCTGTCATACAAGGCCAAAATAGAGAAAATGCTGAAAATGTGAACTATTAACAGATCAGTGTTATAGTACAGCTGGTTTGACATACGGAATCTCTTTGCTTCTTCTATATACCTTTTCTGTATATCTCCTTAAAGGTAAAAACAGAATACGCAAAGCGTAGAGCTGTGATCACAGTAGATGGGAAGGAATCCAGTTCTGCTGTGGGCGATGGCAACTCTTTGGATGTGGAAGAGAAGTTGTACCTTGGAGGCTTGCCACCGGATTACAAAGCCAAGAAAATAGGAAATGTAAGAATAGCTTCAATGTCTATTTGTTAGCATGCTACCTCTGTTTGTCATTATCAGTAATGATACAACATCAGAAGTACTGATCCATGGCCCCACTCTTCCTGTGAGAAACCTTGTACAAAGTGAGCAGAATATTCTAAATGGACTTGAAATGTTTTTGTTTTTTTTTAATATACATTTGCTTTATGTTAGGAGTGTTTTCTCAATTTTGTTAGTAGTTGGTTAAATGAAGTACTTTATTAAAAATACAGGAAAAAAAGGTGCATCAGGTTTTGGTCTCTCAGAAGCTGAGCCAAATCAAAAGTAGAAATAATAACCACTGCAGACTTGTTCAGACTCGGTCTTTGGAACAATCAGCAGGTCAAGCAGCGTCTCTGGAGAAAGAGGCAGTTACATTTCAGTTCTTTCAGCAGATGTTGCTTTCTGTGCTGAAAATTTCCAACATGTGCTCTATTTACCTTAATTACTTCTTTGACATAATATATCCTTTGTTAGTGATTCTGTATTTGGTAGTAATTACGGCACAGGAGGCCATTCAGCCCACCAGTTCCCAGTAGGGCATTCCCATCAGTCTCCTTTCCCAGTGACCCATTCCCTGTCACATGTCCATCAACTCCCCTTTCATTTCTCGACCTACACAAAGGAATCATCTTCAGTCGTCGTTGAAGCTACTTGCACATCTCAAAGAACTGGAGCATGCTGCAGAAACCAGCCATAAGACACAGAAGCAGAATTACACCAATTGGCTCATCAAGTTTGCTCCTCCATTCCATCATGGCTGATTTACTTTCCCTCTCAACCCCATTCTCCTGCCTTCACCCCATATGCCCAATAACTTGGTCTCCACAGGCAGCTGTAGCAATGAATTCTACAGTTTCACCACCCTTTGGCTAAAGAAATTCCTCCTAATCTCTGCTTCCAAGGACATCCTTCTGTTCTGAGGCTGCACACTCTAGTCCGAGACTCCTAGTATGGGGAAACATCCTCTCCACTTCCACTCTATCTAGGTTTTCAATACTAGGTAGGTTTCAATGAGTCCCCCACCCACCCGCCCCAATTCTTCTAAACTTCAGTGAGTACAGGCCCAGGGCCATCAAAGCTCCTCATACAATACATTAAATCTTCCCTCCCAGGATCATTCTCATAAACTTCCTCTGGATCCTCTTCAATTCCAGCACATCCTTGCTTAGGCATATGGCCCAAAACTGCTCACAACACTCGATATGTCATGGTGTAAGCTCACACAGGCAGCACCCGGGGCCAGGATCGAAACCAGATTCCAGAGCTGTGAAGCAGCATGAAATACAGCACATCTTATTTCTGCCTGCCCTTTTAGTCTCATGGTTCTTTTTTGACCATTGTCGCACAAATACCAACATGTTCCACAAATAGAGAGGAAGATCAGTCGTCTGAATGAGTATTTTGGAAGTGATATGTGATGTTCTTAAAGCAAAGTGAATGCAAACATAATTTAAGTGCAGCTGAGATTGATTTCTGGTACATAGTTTTATCAATGAGGAAAAATGACTTGCCAGCTGTTCCTCTGAAGGTAGCATTGTATATTTTATTATTAGAACCATATAATCCTAACTCTGTGCCTAAGCTAAATGTTATCCAGCAGTCGTCTTATTATCCGCAGCCTTTGCACAAAGTGTCCCATTTATGAACACACAGGGAAATAACACCATCTGAATTGAGCTCTTCATGACAGACTGCTGGGTAGCTGGGTTTCAGGATGTGTTTAAGGAAGAGAAAGGGGGCATAGAAAGGAAGGAGGGTAAAATGTTCCTCAGCATACGTTATAGGAAATAGCATTATCAGCATCTATTGAAATGTCTCCATCCTGTGCCGTCCTCTTATTAATGAAGGATGTGGAAGAACCAAGGAGGAAATGGAAACCGGATTCCAGGAAGGGATTTTGATAAAACCATCTTCCTATTCTTTGCTTACATTTGTAAATTCAGATCTTCATTAAAAATGAGCACAGACTGAGATTAACAAAGTACTGTCTAGATCTCAGGAATAAAGAGATGGTTTAGTGAAACAATCAAGCTCTCCAGCTAAGTGTATTTAACAAAGATTTTTGCAGTTGAGAGTAGTATTGATATGGATGGTTGATGGATGTAGGTGACCAGCCGTAAAAGGTTTGTCTCACACTCTTGTGGCCACAAGTTGAGGGGCCAGCTCACACCCAAAATAACTTCCCAAGCTAAAAACCTCAGCCCGTCAGCAATTTAATTAATGAATCTGGTAAAATGCAGTGTGCATCATCAAACTCATTCCTGCTAAGTAGAAATATTGTCTTCCCAAAGTTGAGTTTATTGTCATATGCACAGGTGCAGTGAAAAAACTTAGCTGCAGCAGCATCACAGACTATAAAAATACGTCTATTTCATGCATGATCTTGAGCAGATGCATAGGTCCCAGCCACAGTCAGAATGTCTGGTTAGGTCTCGTCGGCAAGAAATGCGAGGTGAATACTACCTGACTTGGACAGCAGCAATTTTCCCCCTGTTTGTACCAGGACAGGTAAGCTGGGCTTACTATCAAACTATGTACCCATTGTGAAAGATTGCTATTAAAATTCTAGCGGGAACGTTCATGCATTGCTTCCCTCATCTCTTACCCAGATCCCCATGTGGAGAGTTTGCATTTAGAGCTTTAGAACAGAAATAAACCAATCACAACCAATTTTGCCTTAGATTTGAAAGGTTGAGAAACCCCTATTTTGTCCCAATTGTTCTTGAGTAGGTTGTGATGTACCACCTTCTGAATTAGCTGCAGGCCTGATAGTGAAAATACTTTGCAGTGCTGTTGAGTTGGTGATTCCAGACACAACGAAGGAGTAACAATTGTCTTTACCAGCCAGGATGGCAGATGAATTCATAGTGTCCTCCACTTTCCATCCGACATGTACACTTGAGATACTTCTGAAGAAGCCTTGACATGTTTGTTACTGTACATTGTGGAGATGTTGCATGAAAGATAGGGTGGCCGCACTAATAACAGTCTAGTGTACTTAAAGACTAACTTACATTAAGGCAGATTTGCACTTTGATTTGTAGAATGCTATAGAGCAAATTAGTTGCATCACTATTCACACATCAGATCGTTTCCCTATAGCACTCACTGTTACAAGAGTGCCGATGAGTTTGTCACGGGCATTCAGTCTTCTGTACTTCTCCTTTAAATTGCTTCAGGGTCACTTGTTTTGTCAATTCAGGGGTCATTAAATGGTTAATATCTTCCTGTGTTTATGTTTAAAAGCTAGGCAGCCTGAGTCTGCTTTTAAGCAATGATTTACCCATTTACTGTATTCAAAGAAGCCCTGAACTGCCTATGAATAAATCCCTCTAGGTATTCAGCAGAGACTGTTATTCATTATTATCCAAAATTCCAGCAATTGGAAGTACACAGGGAATCTCATTACAATTGTCTCTGCCTAGTCCAAGTTGTATCATATTAAATAAAACATTACGGAAGACATTAAAGGGAAAAGAAGGAAATTGCCTTTTAAACTCATGAGAGAGCATAGGCATCAACTTTCTGCTGTTGATGTTTCTGTAGCAGGCAATTTCTTTTTTACAAGGTCAAGTTGCTAGCTCAATGCTCAACCAAGCACGGATGGAAAGCGTGCCCGGGGAGCCAGCTGGGTTCAATCTCGGGAGCCTTCGCTCCGAAGTCCGGCGCTGATGCCACTATGCCACTAGCTGGCCTATGGAAGGCATTAAATCCCATTAAATGAGAAAAAGCTCAAAAAATTCAATCTGATGTGAATTATTAGACTTTCATCTCTTTGTCAACATGTTTGGTTTCTTTGTTGTTCCACAGGCAACACATAGTATTCCTGCTTGTCTTAGTGGTGTGACCTTGAATAGCAAGCCCCTGGACATGGAGAGGCCAGTCTCTATCCTCACTGTGAGCAGATGTTATGCTACCATTCAAGAGGGCTCGTTCTTTGACGGCACAGGATTTGCTGCACTGGGTAAATGATGATTAATGTTAATGAATCCACAGTTCATTTGAGACTTGCACCTATTCTTAAGTTCCCAAGTTACAAACACAAGAAAATCTGCAGATGCTGGAAATCCAGAGAGACATACACAAAATGCTGGAGGAACTCAGCAGGCCAGGCAGCATCTATGGAAAAGAGTGAACAGTCGACATTTTGGGCCGAGACCCTTAACCAGGACTCAACGTTTCCAAAGATGCAGCCTGGCCTGCTGAGTTTTCCAACATTTAGTGTGTGTTCCCAAGTTATCCTCAGTCAGTTGTAGTACTTGGAAAGAAAAAGGAAAAGCACATCACATCCAGAGTTTCTCTGGTTAGCGGACGATTTCTCTCCACGCCTCTCTGATGTAGTGGGGAACTGTGTACGAGGCAACTTACAGCAGTGGTTTGCCATTGCCTTCTGCCGGGTGAGATTCCAAAGAGATCAGCAGTTCATAACCCAGCATGGGTGGAAAGCATTCAGGGGAGCCGGCTGGATTCGAACTCGGGACCATTCATCCCGAAGTCCGGCACTGATGCCACTACGCCACCAGCCAGGTCACTTGGAAAGAACCAGGGCAGAAACAATCTTCCCAAGGGAAATTAATTAAATCCTGCTCTCGCAAATGAGTGTGAAAAAGATTGTTTAAATCACTTTAATCTGTAATCTTCCTCCAAAATGGTAGTTTAACTAATTATTTCCAATAATAGGATGATTTACATAGTCTTCCAGGGGAAACAGAGTCTGTATTAAATATTAGAAACACTGTTGTCTTTAAGAGCCAGCCAATATTTCAGAGTCTCCATGGAATCCCGGAGGCAGGATCACGGGTCTGATTTGTTTTGTAAGCATAGCAGGCTTTACACAATTACAGCGTGTAATTGTCCAGCCCTGAGTGAGCATGCTTAAATGATAAAACACAAAAGGATTCATCTCCTTTAACATTCAGCTGGTACATTATCATCACCAGTACTTGTTCTTGTTCTAGGTTTCTGAAAAGTGTCAATGTTCTACTGTGCCAGTACCCCATCCTGCTCAGCTTTGGCCTACATAACAATTCCTTTCAATGTTCCTGCCTACAAGTGTTTTCAACTGTTACTCTTATACCTTCCTCAACTACTTCCTCTGGCAGCTTGTTCCATTTATTCAACACCCTCTACATGAAGAACTTGGCCCTCATGTACCTTTTAAATCTTTCTTCTCTTGCATTAAACCTGTGCTCCTTCAGTTTTTAATTCACTTTTTCCTGGGGAAAAAGGCTGTGTACATTCACCAATCTATGCCCTTCATGATTTTATGCACCACTGGAAGGTCACCTCTCAGTCTCCTATGCTCCAAGGAATAAAGTCCTATTTTGCCCAGCCTCTCCCTATAAGTCAGGCAGGAATATTCTCATACATCTTCTTCACACTTTTTTCAGCTTAACGATGTCTCTTCTATAATAAGGTAATCAAAACTGTTCACAATTCTCCAAGTGAAGCATGACCAGCATCCTGTACAACCTCAGTCTCAACTCCTGTATTCGATGCCCTGACTGAAGGTCAACATACCAAACAATGCGGTCACCATCCTGTCCACCTGTGACATAACATTTGGAAAACTGTCCGTTTATGCTCCTAGTTCTTCTGTTGTACCACACTCTCTAGGGTCCTACCCAGGGTATTGGGAACAGATTGGGGAAAAGGGGGGAAGCCACCAAAACAGCAGATGGGTAGTGAGGGGCAAATAAATTGCAGTGGACTACCTTCATGAGTAAATGCATAACGAGGAAGGGATAGCAACAGCGAGAAAATGCCTGATGCTCTCCGTGTTGCCCTTGCCAAAGATCAGCTGAACATTCCTCTGGGTGGATGCACAGTGTGATCTTCAGCAGAAAAGGATTTACATTTGTTTAGTAATCCAGAGGCATAGGCTAATGATGTAGACGTGTGCTCTGGGATATTAAATGAAATAGATTTGGAATTATGAAAGTCATATGAGTAACTGTTAGTGTAAACGTCCATTTAATGCCAAGAGCTCTGTCAGGAAGGAAATTTGTTGTCTTTACTTGGCAGGCACATGTTACCATGGAAATGTGTTTGCTACTTTTAACTGTTCTTTGAAATGGCCGTGCTCATCATCAAGTTCCGATTGGGGTAGATAACAATTTGGAATGATCTTAGGAGTGAATTAAAAGTAAAGCAGACATAAGCAGGGACTTGTTTGGTGTAAACACAGTGGAACCCAGATCCTCTTTCTGTGCTCTATGATGGACCATTGCACAGTGGACCTTGACCACACCGTTGGAAAAGGAGTGGTGTTGCTTTCCTCTGGCTCTTTCTGTGGCAAAGTAAGCAAGCACTTTGGCAGAAATCATTTTCCTTTGTCACAGTACTATGTCTCATTTAAGACCCCCCTTAACCCTGGACTAAATGTCTCTTTGTGGTTTTTTTTGCAGTCAAAGAAGGTTACAAAGTGAGATCAGACTTAATTATTTCGTTTGAGTTCCGCAGCGCGACCAGGAATGCCGTATTGCTGGGCATTAGCAGTGCCAAGGTTGATGCAGTTGGCTTGGAGATTGTAGATGGCAAGGTAAGGAAGGAAACCAGGTTTTCTGCTTCATATTTACTCAGTGGATCAGGTGCAATTGTGATCGGCGCTTGTAGATGGTCAAAAAACATAGTAAGTGATTTTGGAATTATATCCTACTGTTAATGAAATTGGTAGCCAAATTCTGATATTCTATTCCAGGAAACTGTCAACATTAGGGTATATTTAAAGTGGGAGCAGGAGGTGAGCCAAGTTTGCTCCACTGTTCAGTAAAATAATGGCTGATCTTATCATTGGCCTCAACTTCACCTTTCTTTCTGATCTCCTTAACCCTCAATTCCTCTGCAATCAAAAACCTAGCCATCAAAGCACTGATCAAGGCATGTTTCAGTTTTTAATGATTAAACTCGTATAATTAACAAAGAATGGACTTGAAAACTGAGCAGTGTCTATAATGGGCAACAAATGTTCATACTATTTTGCATCATTCTACACAGTGGCCATGTCCCATTTGACTTTGCATAACATACGGGAGAGAGTCTAGAGCAGGGGTCCCGAAACTTCTTTGCATTGTGGACCGGTTTAATATTGACAATATTCTTGCGGACCAGCCGACCGGCAGGGGTGGGGGTAGGGTTGCCAACGGTGAAGAGTAGCAGTCAAATGCGTTGTTTACCCAGAAAGACTACAATGGCCATGAAGCCTTGCGCAGGCACCAGTGTGCATGCGCATCATGACTTGCCGATTCTCCCCCCCGCAAATCCTTTTTGGCGATTCCGTTCGTGGGGTGGGCTGTTAATCACTACTGGAATATAGGCGATAAGTGGGTAATACACTCAATTTTGTTTCTAAAAGAGTTGATCTAACGAATTTAATATTAAACACACAGTGCATATTTTCTTCACATAGCGATAAGTCAATTATCGGGGAGTTCAGGGGAGCTTGAAGTGTTGAATGAACTTCCAGTAGAAGTGTCAGAAGCAGGTTCGATATTATCATTTAAAGAAAAATTGGGCAGGTATATGGACAGGAAAAGAATGGAGGGTTATGGGCTGAGTGCAGGTCGGTGGGACTAGGTGAGAGTAGCGTTCGGCACGGACGAAGGGCCGAGATCGCCTGTTTCCATGCTGTAATTGTTATATGGGTTATTTAAGTCACATAAGTCAATAGCATCATAACATTTTAAGTAACATTTGGATATTAAACACACAGCACATATTTCCCCCCGTATGAACATATAAAACCATTGCAACACACCAATATCGCTGAATCAGTGGGAGCCCTGGGCTTGTTTCCCTGCAACAACACGGTCCTATCGAGGGGTGATGGGAGACAGCGATACTCGAAGGGGGTTCCTTGTGTCCAGTCTATTCTGCAATTTAGTTTTCGTTGCATTCATTGCAGAAAACTCCGCTTCGCAGAAAAATGTTGGAAATGAAAGCAACGTTTTCAGTGCTTTCGTGGCTATCTCAGGATATTTAGCCCTGACTTTGATCCAAAATGCCGACAGAGATGTTATGTCAAACATACTTTTCAGCCCGTCATCATTTGCAAGCTCGAGGAGTTAATCTCCTTCCCGCCCTGACACGGATGACGCGTGGGTAACGACCTCGCATGCGTAATGGCTGATCAGTGGCTGTGACAGGGAATGAGGAAAGGTGCAGCTGACTCATATCGCTTCCTCGCGGCCCGGTAGCGCATGCTCTGTGCCCCGGTGGTTGGAGACCACTGGTCTAGAGGAGGGCAACCTGGCTATTATAGTCCTTTAACAACAGTCCAAGCTTATGGATGAGAGGGACAGAGAGAACTTTACCCATAATTGAAACACTATTACAGCAAAAATCCTTCAGATTAGGGCAGATTGATTCACCTTCTGCACAAACTGAAGTATGATTTTGAGCCTGTCATCTTTTTTTGGTAGACATTATGCTGTTATCCAGTCATTTCCTGTTAAAGTGTGGCCCTTGGTTAAGTGGCTTTCTTGTACTTCATATTCATTCATGGTAACCTATACTTCTGGGGGTAAAATGTAACCCAAAACCTGTTACCACGCTGGAGACCTATTGAAGAGAATCTATGTTTGTAGAGCTTTGCAGGACGCATAAGCAGCTCAAAGGAAGCCTCGGGTCTGAAAGTAATAAACATGTCCTTTTGAGGAATGAAAACTTGCAAAGCAGCTTCTAAAAGATCATCATTTGACTCTTGTAGAGCAATTTCCCCATTTTATCTTTCCTGTTGTGCAAAGACCAATCCAATCTAAATAAATTATTGCTAAAAGTATAAATATGATACAAACTTTGTCATTTAATCCCTATTTAGGTTTTTGTTTTGTTTATTATAAACATGAATTTAATGCTTGGGCAGACACACTGATTCTTTCCATATTATACAAAAAGTTAGATGTTTAACCATGTGGAAATACTTAAAAATTAGGTTCAATTTCCTGGGCACTTTCCCAAACAATCATATTAATCTCTTAACTCTTTCTTTCCTTCTCTATATTATTGAACAGATTCCATGAACGGGAATGTCTAAAGTAAATAAAGTGCATAATGTAATTTGTGTTTTCAGCTTCCACTGACTAGACAATTTTTCATTTTTTAACATCACTTTACAATTAGGAATTGTGAAAAGCATTCAAAGAAACACCTCATTACAGCACAAAAGGGGCCACTTGGCTCATTGAATCTGATTTCTTGTAAATCCTTAATCAAGATTCCTCTTTGACTTATGGTTACATATGCAAGTGAGAATTCCCTGCTCATGCACAATTACTAATCGCTCCATTTCGGAAGAAAAATCTTCTCTCTGGCCCATTAGAAATGAACAATTTGCCACACAGGGATATGTGAGTAGTTGAGTTTTTTTTCCATGGAATTTAGATAGCACTGGCAATTCAAGGATTTATTGTCCATCCCTAATTACCCTTGAATGGATGAAGCAATGAAGAGTCAACCACATTGATGGTATGAAGCCACATATTGGCTAAACCAGGTTAAAATGGCAGATTTCTTTCTCTGAAGGTGATTAGCAAAATAGATACTCTAGTAGTTTCATAGTAACAGTTACTAAATTGTTTGAAAATTCCAGATGTATTTAATTATTTGAATTCAAAAACTCTTATTTCTCTAGCAGTGGTCCAGTGTCTTCATTGTTAGTGCACTTCCCATATGGTGTACAGTACTGAAAATGCTGTGGCACTTTGAGTGTATTATAGTACATCTGGAAGAGTCTCATATTGTATAGTCTAAGGTTAGTTAAGGGATTCTGTTAATCTTTTGTACCAGGTTCTGTTTCACGTAAATAATGGAGCTGGAAGAATTACTGCTAGGTACGAACCCAAGGAGGCACACCAGCTGTGCAATGGCAAGTGGCATAATCTTCAAGCCACCAAGAGCAAACATCGTATTGCATTGACTGTGGATGGAGTTACTGTGCAGGCTGACAATCCTTACATACAATCAACCTCAGCAGATACGAATGATCCAATCTATGTGGGTGGCTATCCTGGTATGTATTCTTTTCAAAATGATGTCCCCATTTGCTCTTCTCACAATACTGCATGATCCAATTCTATTTCTTCAATCATTTAGTCATCACTCAGTGCGATGTTCCAAAGTGCCTTTGAAGTGGACAGGCAACATGAGAGAGAATGATTGGCAGTGTTATGGACAAAGGTTAGGGGAAGGGACAACATTAACTTGAGAATCTCCTCCTCCTGTGTCATAACAAATCTGTCATTCTTTAAGATCATAACTATCACCATTAAGAATATTAGAACAAAATATTTCCAGTCAATATGTACCATGAGATTGTTTAAACCAAAAGAAACAGGAATAGAATTAGGTCATTCAGCCCATTGAGTCTGTTCCACCATTTCATCATGGCTAATCAATTTCCCTCTCAATCTCCTGCCTTCTCCCCATAACCTGGCCTCTACAGCCATCTGTAACAATGAATTCGATAGATTCACCACCCTCTGGCTAAAGAAATTCCTCTGTTCTAAATTGACATCCCTCTATTTTGAGACTGTGCCCTCTGGTCCTATACACCACCACCCCACGCCCCCCCACAAGAGGAAACATCCTCTTTGCATCCACTCTATATAGTCCTTTCAACATTCATTAAATTTCAATGCAATCCCTGCTCATTATCCTAAACTCCAGTGATTAAAGGCTCAGAGCTTGCAATTGCTGTTCCTATGATAACCCTTTCATTTCTAGAATCATTCTCGTGAAACTCAGAACCCTCTCCAATATCAGCACATCCTTTCTTAAAAAGGGGATTCAAAACTGCTCACAATACTCCCAAGTGAGGCCTCACCAGTCCTTTATACAGCCTCAGCATTACAGCCATGCTTTTATATTCTAGTCCTCTTGAAATGAATGCTAACATTGCATTCGCCTTTCTCACCACTGATTCAACCTATAAATGAACCTTTAGGGAACCCTTCATGAGAACTCACAAATACCTCTAGACCTCAGATTTTTGAATTATCTCCCCATTTTTAACAAAAAGTTTCTGCTTTTATTCCTTTTACCAAAGCACATAGCCGTACATTTCCTGACACTATATTCCATCTGCCACTTCTTTGCCCATTCTCCTAATCTGTCTAAGTCCTTCTGCAGTATCTCTGCTTCCTCAAACCTACCTTTTCCTCCCCCTATCTTTGTATTATCTGCAAACTTGGTCACAAAGCCATTAATTACATCATCCAAATCATGGACATACAGCATAAGAAGCAGACCCAACACAGACCCCTGTGGAACACCGTTAGTCACTGGCAGCTAATCCAAAAAGGATCCCGTTATTCCCACTCTTTGCCTCCTGCCAATGCTGTCATCTTGTTTAGCAGTCTCATGTGCAGTACCTTGTCAAAGGCCTTCTGAAAATCCAAGTACACAACAACACACCAACTCTACTTTGTCCATCCTGTTTGTTATTTCTCCAAAGAATTCCAACAGATTGGTCAGGCAAAAATTTTCCTTAAGGAAACCATGTTGACTTAGGCTCATTTTGTCATGTGCCTCCAAGTACCCCGAAACCACATCCTTAACAATAGACTCCAACATCTTCCCAACCACTGAGTTCAGGCTAACTGACCTATAATTTCCATTCTTGGCTGCATCTCTCCCTTCTTGAAGAGTGGAGTAACATTTGCAATTTTCCAATCCTCTGGAACTATACCAGAATCTAGTGATTCTTGAAGGATCATTACTAATGCCTCCACCATCTCTTCAACCACCTCTTTCATAACCCTGTGGTGTAGTCCATTAGGTCCAGGTGACTTTTCTACCTTCAGACCTTTCAATCTCCCTAGTATTAGCAACTGCACGCACTTCTGCCACCTGATGCAAAATACTTATTCAGTTTGTCAGCCATTTCATAATCCTGCCCATTACTGTATCTGCAGCATCATTTTCCAGCAGTCCAATATCTGTTCTCGCCTCTCTTTATATATCTGAAAAATCTTCTGGTATCATTTTTGAAATTATTGGTTAGCCTACCTTCATATTTCATCTTTACCCCTTATGTTTTTTTAAGTTGTTCTGTTTTTTTTTAATTCCCACTAATATTTGCTCTGTTATATGCGCTCTTCTTTGCTTTTATGTTGGCTTTGACTTCCATTGTTAGCCAAGGTTGTGTCATCCTGCGTTTAAACTACTTCCTCTTCTTTGGGATGTATCCATCCTTCACCTTCTGAATTGCTTTTAGAAACTCCAGCCATTGCTGCACTGCCACCATCTCTGCTAGTGTCCCCTTCCAATCACCTTTGACCAGCTCTTCTCTCATGCCTCTCCAATTCCCTTTAGTCCATTGTAGTACCAATACATCCAACTTTAGCTTCTCCCTCTCAAATTACAGGGTGAATACTGGCATTTTATGGTCACTGTTTACCTCAAGTTCATATCTGGTTCATTACACAACGCCTAATCCAGAATTGCTGATCTAGTGGGCTCAACCACAAGCTGCTCCAAAAAGCAATCTTGGGAGGTATTCCACAAAACTTGTCTCTTGGGATCCAGCCTCAACTTGATTTTCCCAATCTATCCACATATTGAAATCCCTCATGACTAACATAATATTGCCTTTTTGAAATGCTTTTTCTATCTCCCTCTGGGGTTTGTGTGCCACATCCTGACTACTATTTGGAGGGCTGTAAATAATCCTCATCAGGGTCTTCTTACCCTTGCAGTTTTTTAACTCTACATCTTCTGATCCTATGTCACATTTTTCTAAAGATTTGATTTCATATTTTTACCGGCAGAGCCACTCCTCCATCTCTGCCTGCCTACCTATCCTTTTGATAGATGTGATTATCCATGGATATCAAGCTTCCAATTGTAACCATTTTTCAGCCATGACTCCGTGATACCTACAGCATCATACTTGCCAGTCTCTAACTGCGCTACACGATCATCTACTTCTCTTCATATGCTATGTGCATTGAAATATAACACCTTCAGTCCTGTATTTGTTAAAATCTATTCATCCTTTGAGATACATTTAAGCAAGCTAAGGATATAAAGCGCCAGTTTAATGAGACCACATTTTGTCAGGCAGCATCTATGGAGGGAATTGGACAGTTGGCATTTCGGGTCAAGTCAGTTTTGTCTGTTTTCCTCCGGAAATGCTGCCTGACTCAAGCTCCTCCAGCTTTTAGCACATTGCTCCAGGATTTCAGCATCCACAGCGTCTTGTGTGTCCATTGGGTTGGGCACACTTTTATTTATGGGATGAACTGAGCCAGAACAAAGGTGTGCTGACCAGTCACACTACTACTCCAGCAGCAGTCTGGTGGGATTGGAGGAGGTGCAAAAAGACCAAGCCTAATACAGGAGGCTGCACTTGAATACTGTGCAAATAAAGTTCCTACACTGCTCCCGTCTGTTTTTAGAAATTAAACCAAATACAACAATCTCATCGGGTTGAAAGCAGGATCTCCAAGTGGCCACACGTTTTAATTCCACGTCCCATTCCCATTCTGATACGTCTATCCACGGCCTCCTCTACTGTCAAGATGAAGCCACACTCAGGGTGGAGGAACAACACCTTATATTCCATCTGAGTAGCCTCCAACCTGATGGTATGAACATTGACTTCCCTAACTTACGCTAATGCCCCACCTCCCCTTTGTACCCCATCCCTCATTTATTTATTTTTCTTCTCCCCCCCCTTTTTTTCTCCCTCTCACTACTTGCCCACCTTCTGGGTCCTCCCCCCCCTCCCCTTTCGCCCCTGACCTCCCATCCCATGATCCTCGCCTTTCTCCTGCTCTGTATCCCTTTTGCCAATCAACTGTCCAGCTCTTGGCTCCATCCCTCCCCCTCCTGTCTTCTCCTATCATTTTGGATCGCCCCTCCCAAATCTCTTACTAGCTCTTCTTTCAGTTAGTCCTGACGGAGGGCTGTAGCTCGTTTCTCACTGTCTACATCCACCTAAATCACAAATCCCTCACCGGCAGCCAGAGTGATATGGTTAATGGTGGGAGCAGGATTAGCAAGCAGACAGAAAGATACACTCTGAACATACCTACCATGGCCCCATTGCTAGATTATTTTCCAGCATAAAATTATTTGTTGAAATGTATAGGATTGTTAAAAGGATTAGCAACCCTCTACATATCAACTTAAAATTTTAAATCATTAGTTTAAAAAAGGATTGTTTAAACAATGTTATCCCTTTTCTGCCCAAGAAAAAGTCATTGTTGGGTATTTTAGAAGTAGTTGCTCCTGCTTATGGCCCTTCACACAATGGGCAGCTCCATGAGAAGTCCTGTTTATTTGTCTTGCCAGCAAGAAGTTAAATGCACTTTAGTCCGCTTACTTTCTGCAATACTCCCACACAAAGCAAAAATAGCTGGTACACTGTTTCCTCTCTTCTCAGAGATAGCTCTCACACTTGGTTTACATTTGAGAACAGGCTGTCACTAAGTATGGGATTGGCCATTCAGGACAGAGCTGAGGAGAATTTCTTCATTAAAAGTGCAGTGAATTTTCAAGACAGAGCAATAGTTTCTATATATTGAGGGAATTAAACCCTGGAAGTAAGGCATCAACCAGAATCTTCCTGAATGCTCTCGCTGACACAGAGGACAGAGTGGCCTTTTCTTGCTTGCATTTCTTGTGCAGCCAGTCTGCAAGGGTGACCCTGAGCTGTCAGTTTCCTGACACTGCAAGCCTCTTACACACTTCTTAAAGATGTTGGTGGTCTGCTCAAACTTTGAATGGAAAGTGTAGACTAAAACATTTCAATCCCTGTCCAATGTGTATGTGCACTCACTCAGAAATAAATCGAGCCGGGTACCAGAGTCTCTGTGGATCTGCTCTTTTGCAGTTCAAGGATCTCGATGGTGCACGGAAGTATTTAACCCTAAATGTGCATAGCTTCCAACTTTTTGAACAATTTCAAAATTGTAACAGCTGGTCTATATATTCACTGTAATACTGAATATGTTAGAATCAGGTTAATAATTTTTCAATTAAAGAAACCCAAGGTAATAAGTGTATGTTTATCTTTTCACACAGTGAATGTGAAGCAAAATTGCCTGACTCTTAAGAAGTCTTTCCAGGGCTGCATGAGGAACCTCAAGCTGACAAAAAATCAACACTCTGAAGACTTTGACTTCAGCAGAGCTTTTGATCTCCAGGGAGTCTTCCCCCATTCCTGTCCTAGCATTAAGCACTAACTTCCAGAGAATATATCCAAAGCAAACTGGAGCCATACCCATCTCGTCATTGCATTAAGTATCCTCCTTGACTCAGGATAAGTGTGCATTTTATGCCAGCAACAATTGCTGTTTATGAAAGTTACTTAGCTAAGTAATTTTGTACTGTACAACAAATACCTCCATCAAAACAATCATTACCAGCAGTAACAGGATGAATATTTTAATATTCATCATTTACAATTTATTTTTGACAGTATTTACTGGAAAAGTTAAACTTCGTTCATTTTGAATACCTTAACTCTTTTGCAATTAAAGTGCAAATAAGACTCGTTCATCCGGCTTTTTGTATTTTGTACTTATGCCATCTTCGAGCCTTTTAGACAGGAAATAACGCTCTCCATTAAATGAGGTTGCTAACCTAGCACTTGGCCTTTTAAGCCCCAGGGTGTGATACTGTGTTAGTGAACATTCAAAAGTCCAGCCTAATGACGCAGGAGAGCAAGTTCAAGTTCACCATGGGAATTTAAATTCAGTTAAGTAAATAAAAATGGCAATGTCAAAAATAGGATTAGTAACGTAACCATCACATATTGTTTTAAAAAAAAACAGCTGGTTCAATAAAGGGCAACCAAGAAGGACAAATGCAAATGATATTTGTCAGCACCACCACTTGCAGCTTCCCGCACAAGTAAAATGACGTCATTACTGGGAAGTACACTCACTGGCTATGTTATTAGGTACCTGTAGCTAATAAAGTGTCTATTGAGTGTATATTTGTGGTCTGCTGCTGCTGCCCATCTAGTTCAAGGTTGGGGGGTTGAGAAATGTTCTTTTGCTGTTGTAAAGCATGGTTATTTGAGTTACTGTCACCTTCCTATCAACTTGAACCACTCTGGGCATTCTCCACTAATGTCTCTCATTAACAAAGCATTTTCACCCACAGACATGCTTTTTGTACTATTCTCTGTAAACTCCAGAGACTGGTGTGTATGAATATCCCAGGTGATCAGCAGTTTCTGAGATACTCAGACTGCCCTGCATGAAACCAAAAATCATTCCACAGTCGAAGTCACTTGGATCACATTTTTTTCCCCATTTGGGGGATAGGTCTTACCATGTCTGCATGCTTTTATGCATTGAGTTACTTCCACATGATTGGCTGATTACAAGGCCCTTTGTTAGTTGGGGTCAACCATGATATGCAAGCCAGGACAGTACAATGTGGAGAGCAAGCTGTTGCCCATGCAGCAGGCTCCCCCTCTCCACACAGCTGATGATGGAACGGCAGAGACCAATACAGTTTGACACCAGTGGCATTGCTGGAGTTGCCGATCAGCATTGAGCTCAAGGTAGGACAGCCTTAGGGTCTCCAGCTCCGGATATCTCCTTGAGGTTTACTCCCAAGGTCCTCCCCATGCGTGGGTATAGCCGCAAGGCAGTTGGAGGTTTGGGATCAGAGTTTTCCTTATCTGAGATGAGCTGACAACCACAGTTGATGAGCCCCATCTGCTCAAAGCGACTGGTCTTAAGGCACCAGTAACCCATCTTTGCTCCTTCTGTCAGTAGAAGTAGTTCTGCCGGGCCTAGTAGCTAAGCCACAGGTGAAGGTCAGGAGCTGGACTTGGCTGGTTATCAGAGGCTATTTGAGATGCATGCCACTGGGAGCATTTAATAGATAGTGGGAGCTTATCCCCATTACCACCCCAGCTATAACAACGTTAAGGAACCTTGGCTAATTAGATATTTATATTAATGTATATTAACATTAATAAATATTACTTTACACCTAACAAAGTGGCACTGAGTGTATACTGCCTTTTTTGTGTTCACAAGGGCCTTTGCTAAAGGCCTTCAGTAACTGAAGAAAGTAGCGTGCTGGTACTTACAAGACCAGTGTAGATGGGCAATAAAATGTGGCCTTTCCAATGAAGCTGAGACCCTGAAAAATAGACATTTTATTTTAATTTCCCAGTGTGACTGATTCAAGATCTGTAGTAACGGACACATAACGGCCCTCTGAACAGACCCTGCCAGTCATTCAGTCATCAAGCTGAACAATAAATGGACAGTGAGGGTGAAACCAATATGGAGTACCAGAGAGAATATGGCTGCAGCACTCTGATTGCACAGCTATACATCATTTTCACCTTGTTTACCATGCAGGTATGTGCCCCAAGAGTTAAAAATCTACTCCTGATTCAAAAGTTACTTTCACACACAAAGTAAGGAAATAGACCTTTCTTTCCTTCTCAGTGACTGAGCCAGAAAAAGTTTCCTCCTCTCATGTAAGGAAGCCCAATAAAAATACTTGATACATTTGGTCTCAATCTTGATGATCTTAAAATTGACTTTTTTTTCCATTAAAAAGCCTGAAATATCCAAAAGGTTTTCCTAAGGAATAGAAATTAAGAGTAATATAAGAACTTAACCCTCAAAACATTTCTTTTTATGAACTTAAAGCAATTAATTAACTGCAAACACGAGGAAATCTGCAGATGCTGGAATTTCAAGCAACACACACTATACCCCTTGCCCATCCTCTGGGCTTTTTCCCCTCCTCCCCCTTTTCTTCCTCCCTGGGCCTCCTGTCCCATGATCCTCTCATATCCCTTTTGCCAATCACCTGACCAGCTCTTGGCTCCATCCCCCCTCCCCACCCTGTCTTATCCTATCATTTCAGATCTCCCCCTCCCCCTTTCAAATATCTTACTAGCTCTTCCTTCAGTTAGTCCTGACGAAGGGTCTCGGCCCAAAACATTGACTGTACCTCTTCCTAGAGATGCTGCCTGGCCTGCTGCGTTCACCAGCAACTTTAATGTGTTAATTAATTAACCTATAGTTTTCACTGGAGCAGCTGAGACTGAGGGTAGATAAGATTATGACAGGCATTGACAGACAGCAGCGTTGAAATGTCTAAGAGGGCATTTAGGGTGAGGGAGGTAATTTCAAGAGATGTGGGGCAATTTTTTTCCAAAAAAGAGTTGTGGGTGTCAGGAATATGTTGCCGAGGTGGTGGTAGAGGCAGAAAGATAAGGGGGTTTTAGGAGTAATTTAGATAAGGACATGAATGTAAAGAAACTGGAAGGATATGGACATTCTGTAGGCAGAAGAGATCAGTTTAATTGGCCATTTGGTTACTGATTGTTTCGGCTGAAGGGCCTTTTCTTGTGCTATACTGTTCTATGTTCTATCCAGTGGGTGTTGTAAGCAAATTTCCCAAATATTGCCAAATAACATCGTGAAGGTACAAGAGGCTGGCTGAATATTGACAGGTTTGATCTAAATTTTACAAGAATACTGGGAGTTCCATTTTAAATCATAGTGTTATGTTATATGACTTCATTCCCTTTCACCTGCATCGCTATGAATCTGCTATAAAGTATAATTGCTTTTGTTTCCCAGCTTGAGCTGGAATCCAAAGTGTAAGATCACAATTTCTCGACACAAATTAGGTAGCCCATATCAATTGGAACAAGCCACACTTGTTTGAACAGCAGCTAATCCACTTGAACAGGGTATGCAGAGCCCTGTTGTAAGAGCACCAAACAACCTCTACTCCCATCTGTAAACAACTTGTATGAATATGCTTTATTTCTGCTTCAAGAGAATCATCTGTACAGCTGAGTAAAAACAGATGAAGGTGAGGTAATATTATTTAACACTTGTACAATGTTAAATGCCAATCACAAAAATGCTACAGGGCAGATTATCGCAAAACTGGGGCGTTCTGTTTAGACTTTCAGTTGTTGGGCTACCCAGAGAGGAAGAAACTGGACAACAACATGAGGATTCCTTTTGAAATAGAGGGTTTATGTTCTTTTAAATAAGCAGCTGGTTAATCTGATAGGCATGACTAACCCTGACACTGGAGCCTGGGATGCTAATCAAGTTTTGATAGCTCATGAGGTTAGTAAAATGAAGCTGACTCCACACCACTTTAAACAAGATATCTAATCTCTTGCATTCCTGTCATACCATCTTATTTAATACCAATGGAAATTTTATACCTTCTCGTTAATTAAATAAAAACTCCAGCAATATCGTACTATGTGATCTTGGATATCTGGAATCAGAAATCTCCAGTCCAAGACACTGAAATGCTTCAGTTTTGTACTATAGCTGATACATGGGTTTTAGATTCAAGATTCAAGCTTGTTCAATGTCAGTTGGATCAAATGCAACACAAAAAAGAAACACTACCAGATAAAATAACCCAATAAAAAAACACAATAACTATAAATACATAAGATAGCATATATACATTGACTGTACATCCATAAAGTGACATAAGGTGGCTGACAGAAAATGGTAGCATAGTTGTGGTGGGGTGAGTGGATTAGTGGGTGGAGGTGTTGGTTAGTCTTCCTACTTGGGGATAGTAACTGTTTCTGAGTCTGGTGGTCCTAGTGTGGATGCTACATAGCCTCCTGCTTAACGGTACATGAGCAGGATGGGTGGGATCCTTAATGACACTGCTGGCCTTTTCCCAGCACCTTTCTGTATCTACGTCCTTGGTGCTGGGTAGGCTGGTGTCACTGATACATTGGGCAGGATTGACCACCCAAGTTGTAAAAATGTCTACAAATTGAATTACCTACAAATATGTGAAATAGGGCTATCTGCTTTAAGAAAGGATTTGCCGTTGAAACAATCTTTTTGTCATCACTTGAGACTGCTTTGGAAATGAAGCCAAATGAGGAAGGAAATTAAAATGAGAGAGGAGGCATAGAGGAATCATTTAGCACAATGCAAAGTAAGTGTTAGGTTGTTTTGAGTAAATATCCACATGCAATGAATGCCATTCACTTTCTGCGGGGGGGGGTGGGAAAATTTTACCAACACTTACATTTTAGTTTGGTCATGTGGTGTCTAAGGGAAACACATATATAGCTGACTGGTAGAAACAAAACTGTTCGCTCAAGGCTATACTGAGCCATGAGGCAAATCAGTCTGGGGGATTGGGGTATGAAGTGATCCTGAGGGACTGGCAAAGAAAATGGAAGACTTTTTCCATGACACAAAACTACTCTGTCAAAAACAAACTTAAAATTTCCAGACTCTCTTTCAAGGCTTGTTGATGCAAAACATCCACATCTGCACTGTATTACACAACTCTAGTTGAATCCAACAAAAGGAAGCATACCCCAAATGGAATGATTTATAGCAAACTTGAATAGTGTGGCAGCAAGCTGCCTTGTAACCTCATTTCCAGTGCTGGCTGTCCATTCCACTGGATGGTTGAGAGTCAAATTGTTTAAACTCTCATTGCATGAATAAAAAGACTCAATTTCAGAGCCAGCTTCTCAAGATATGAGGTAATTTCGAAGTGTTTACAGAAATAAATAGCAATTATGGTCCTGAGGAAGCCACAACACAAACCACAAATTTAAAGCAACCAGTAAGAATGTGATAGCTACCCCTCTTCAGAAAAGTAATTCCTATTTTGGAAGTTCAGCTCGGACTTTTGAAGAAAATCAACTCTTTGTCTGTTTATTAACCTTTCTGTGAATTACTTTAGAAGCTACTACATTGTTTGAACTGTCAACCTGGTTACTGCTATTGCTTGCTAAGAAGGATTCAAATCACAAAAAGATGTCAGTCAAAAAGGAAGTCTTATTCAGCAGTGTAAACAGCATGCAAGCCAAGATTGTCTGAGATTCAGTATTTCATTTGAGAGGGATGTTGGGTTTGTTTTCCATGGAATGCAGGAAGGCTGAGAAGAGACTTGCTAAAGTTGTACAAAATGATAAAGGGTACATATAGTAGGAAACTTGTTAATTGCAGACAATGTAAATCATTAGCATGTATGGGATTAAGGTAAAGGGTAGAAAGCTTAGAGAGGATTTGAGAAATACATTCATCACTCGAAGACTCGTAGAAATCTTTCTAAGGGGCTGTTGGAGGCAGACATGCAATACTTAACTATCTAGATGAGCACTTGAATCACCAGGGCATAGAATGCTATGGACCAAGTACTAGAAAAATGGAATTTGTATTGATAGGTACTCAATTATCAGCATTGACTCAGTGGTACAAAGAGTATGTTTCTATCATGTATACCTCCAAGGCTTTGCATTTAGTAATACTGGTGCCATTTGACCAGGCGTAGAAGTTTAGGATTATCATAAATCCCCAAATAATGCTTATCTTGGTTGCACTAGCGAAGATTATTATCCCTTTTCATGATAGGTGCAGGAGTAGGCCATTCAGCCCTTCAAGCCTGCACCGCCATTCAGTATGATCATGGCTGATCATCCAACTCAGAATCCTGTACCTGCCTTCTCTCCATACCCCCGATCCCCTTAGCCACAAGGGCCATATCTAACTCCCTCTTAAATATAGCCAATGAACTGGCCTCAACTGTTTCCTGTGGCAGAGAATTCCACAGATTCACCACTCTCTGTGTGAAGAAGTTTTTCCTCATCTCGGTCCTAAAAGGCTTCCCCTTTATCCTCAAACTGTGACCCCTCGTTCTGGACTTCCCCAACATCGGGAACAATTTTCCTGCATCTAGCCTGTCCAATCCCTTTAGGATTTTATACGTTTCAATAAGATCCCCCATCAGTCTTCTAAATTCCAGTGAGTATAAGCCTAGTCAATCCAGTCTTTCATCATATGAAAGTCCTGCCATCCCAGGAATCAATCTGGTGAACCTTCTTTGTACTCCCTCTAAGGCAAAAATGTCTTTCCTCAGATTAGGGGACCAAAACTGCACACAATACTCCAGGTGTGGTCTCACCAAGGCCTTGTACAACTGCAGCAGTACCTCCCTGCTCCTGTACTCGAATCTTCTTGCTATAAATGCCAGCATACCATTCGCCTTTTTCACCGCCTGCTGTACCTGCATGCCCACTTTCAATGACTGGTGTATAATGACACCCAGGTCTCGTAGCGCCTCCCGTTTTCCTAATCTGCCACGATTCAGATAATAATCTGTTTTCCTGTTCTTGCCACCAAGGTGGATAACCTCACATTTATTCACATTAAATTGCACTTGCCATGAATTTACCCACTCACCTAACCTATCCAAGTCACCCTGCATCCTCTTAGCATCCTCCTCACCGCTAACACTGCCGCCCAGCTTCGTGTCATCCGCAAACTTGGAGATGCTACATTTAATTCCCTCATCTAAGTCATTAGTATATATTGTAAACAACTGGGGTCCCAGCACTGAGCCTTGCGGTACCCCACTAGTCACTGCCTGCCATTCTGAAAAGGTCCCGTTTATTCCCACTCTTTGCTTCCTGTCTGCCAACCAATTCTCTATCCACATCAATACCATACCCCCAATACCGCGTGCTTTAAGTTTGCACACTAATCTCCTGTGTGGGAGCTTGTCAAAAGCCTTTTGAAAATCCAAATATACCACATCCACTGGTTCTCTCTTATCCACTCTGCTAGTTACATCCTCAAAAAATTCTATAAGATTCGTCAGGCATGATTTTCCTTTCACAAATCCATGCTGACTTTGTCCGATGATTTCACCGCTTTCCAAATGTGCTGTTATCACATCTTTGATAACTGACTCTAGCATTTTCCCCACCACCGATGTTAAGGCTAACGGGTCTATAATTCCCCCGTTTCTCTCTCCATCCTTTTTTAAAAAGCGGGGTTACATTAGCCACCCTCCAATCCTCAGGAACTAATCCAGAATATAAAGCGTTCTGAAAAATTATCACTAATGCATCCACTATTTCTTGGGCTACTTCCTTAAGCACTCTGGAATGCAGACCATCTGGCCCTGGGGATTTATCTGCCTTTAATCCCTTCAATTTACCTAACACCACTTCCCTACTAACATGTATTTCCCTCAGTTCCTCCATCTCACTAGACCCTCGGTCCCCTACTATTTCCGGAAAATTATTTATGTCCTCCTATTCAATTGGTCTGCCATGTCCTTGTTCCCCATGATCAATTCACCTGTTTCTGACTGTAAGGGACCTACATTTGTATTAACCAATCTTTTTCTTTTCACATATCTATAAAAGCTTTTAGAGTCAGTTTTTATGTTCCCTGCTAGCTTTCTCTCATAATCCTTTTTCCCTTTCCTAATTAAGCCCTTTATCCTCCTCTGCTGGACTCTGAATTTCTCCTAGTCCTCAGGTGTGCTGCTTTTTCTGGCTAATTTGTACATTTCTTCTTCGGAATTGATACTATCCCTAATTTCCCTTGTCAGCCATAGGTGCACTACCTTCCCTGGTTTATTCTTTTGCCAAACTGGGATGAACAATTGTTGTAGTTCATCCATGCGATCTTTAAATGCTTGCCATTGCATATCCACCGTCAACCCTTTAAGTGTCATTTGCCAGTCTATCTTAGCTAATTCACGTCTCATACCTTCAAAGTTACCCTTCTTTAAGTTCAGAACCTTTGTTTCTGAATTAACTATGTCACTCTCCATCTTAATGAAGAATTCCACCATATTATGGTCACTCATATCCAAGGGGCCTCACACCACAAGATTGCTAACTATCCCTTCCGCATTGATCAATACCCAGCCTAGAATGGCTTGCTCTCTAGTTGGTTCCTCGACATGTTGGTTCAGAAAACCATCCCACATACATTCCAAGAAATCCTCTTCCTCAGCACCCTTACCAATTCGGTTCACCCAATCTATATGTAGAGTGAAGTCACCCATTATAACTGCTGTTCCTTTATTGCACGCACTTCTAATTTCCTGTTTACTGCCATCCCCAACCTCACTACTATTGTTAGGTGGCCTGTACACAACTCCCACCAGCGTTTTCTGCCCCATAGTGTTATGCAGCTCTACCCATATCGATTCCACATCCTCCAGGCTAATATCCTTCCTTTCTATTGCATAACATGGGAGATAACTCCCATTGTGTTCACGAAAAATATAAATGGAGAACATGACAGAATATTCAAATGCCAGTTGACTTAAATATTTGTAAAGATAATGGTCATTGACTTCAGCAAGAGCAGTGTACATGCCCCTGTCTGCATCAATGTTGTTGAGGTTGAGAGAGCTTGGAGCTTCATGTTCATAGGAATGAACATCACAATAGCTTATCTTTGTCCAACCACATAGTTCCAGGTCAAGTTTAAGTTTAATTGTCATTCAGCCATACATAAATATCCATGAATACAGCATTACTCCGGGGCCAGGTGGAAAACACAGTACCAACAGTCATACACAGGACAAGGCACATGTAAGATAGCAGTAAAATATATTTAGACAAAAAAAATATAGTCCAAGTCCCAGAGTCCATGAATGTAGAAGCAGTCTGCAGTGGAACACAATGAAGCTTGTCTTCTGCTGAGCTAACATTAGGGGGCAGTTTCGACTCCAGCATAGACCCTGCACCACACCACCTCTGGCACTCCAGTGGAGTGCCCAACTCCGATGCCTCCCTCTGGGTGGCTGCAAACAGGCGACACCGCAGCCTGAGGCCTAGGCCTATCTACATCGCTATCATTTGTACTTCATCATTTACATGCACTGTACTTTTTCAGAAGTTTTATGCACTTTATTCTGCATTGTTATTGTTACCTTAATGTACTGTGTAATGATTTGATCTGTATGGACGGTATGCAAGACAAGCTTTTTACCGTACATGGAGACAATAATAAACCAGTTCTAATCCCAAAGGTCAGGAGAAAAGGATGGGCAGTTTAAATCTAAGGATTCCAAAACAATAGAAGGGACATTAATGACACCAATGACAATGGAATACTTCATCACTGAGCCAAAGTAGCAAAAGGTGCCTTTTCCTGCTTAAGGATGGGTTATGGTTGATGGATAAAGTCAGAGACTTACCATTTTGATCCAGGTCTCTGTGCAATACTCTCCATTATCACCACTGTTAATGGGGTTGTGCAGCTAATAGAGCTGCAGCCTCTCAGCACCACGTGACCAAGTTCTCTCCATGACCCTGAGGATTACCTCTCAGACCCCAAAAAACACACAGGTTGGCAGGTTGACTGGCAACTGCAAACTGTCCTTGGAGCGCAGATGAGCAGTAGAATCTGAGGGGAGTTGAGAATAAGTTAAAGAGGGAATTATAAGGGGGAATGCAAATACTCGGGCCAGGTACAGACTAGATGCAAACATAAAGCTACATAGCTATAAAGAGATTTAGCGTATGGAATCTGAGAAATTCAGACAATCTGAATGTCTCATAAATAGGCAAGGTATTTTACACAGAATTAATAGCATAACCAGTTTTTAAACCCAATTCATCTTCATGAAACTTTACTATCATGGCCTTTTTATTCTTTATTGCCCCATTTACTTGACTTGCTTCCCCTTAAGTGCATCCAAATATAATCACTTCAACAACAATGCAAATATGATTGCAAGGTGTACTATTATTATTAAAATCCAAACCTACGATTTCCAAACAATTATATACATATTCAAAATGTACTTATACTAAAACTGAGTTACATTTTGGAAAGTATAAAAATGTTTTCATAATTTTATTGGTATGTAACGTGAACTTGGTAAAGTACAATATACATTTGTACACATTCATAATGCTTCTGTGCCTTATCAGTAGTATTCAGAAGCTCACCATTCCTTCCATTGATGATTGGTTTATTATGGACACAGCTTAAAAGCACCATTGCATACTTGTGGTGTTCTACTTCCATACACTCACTGAACAGGAATACACACACAGGATATTCTGCTCAGATCATCATCTCAGATGAATCAAAGGCTACCCCATGAATTACAAGTGGTTCTACAGGATAACACCTACCAATTTATACATCATCACTCATCATGTAGCATTGATCTACTGTCAGTATCATCCATTGTACAATCAGATCACATATCAAGAAACATTGGTACATACATGAATAACAGAATTTTCTAAAAAAGTCAAACAGAAATAATTTATATTTCAAGGTGATGATTCTCTCTATGTTTCATGGGCTAATTCATTAAAAGATTCAATGTCAGTCAGAATATATGGCTTGCAAGCCAGAGTTTTCCATCCAAAAATCTTGATTGGACTTTCAAAGATGACAGCCTCTTAAAAATCACAGGTTTCATGAGAACTGTATTGAATGAGTTGAAGTTGATTTTTCACCTCAGCTACCAGGTTCAAACAGAGCAGATGGTATTAAAATCTCCTCTATCTGCTGCTTGTAGAGCTCCTTGTGAATTGTGCATGATCCTCCAGAAAAAAAAACTGCATCCAATTGAGTATTTATATTAGCATGGAAAACAGCCGTCCAGGCATATGTTGTTGGAAAATCTTTATTGTGTATCTTCCTGATTTGGTGTGAAAACTGAAGGAAGAATTTCCAATAAAGGTCTCCTGATCAAGGGATTCCACTGAAGTAATTGTGAGAAATCATAACAGGACAGGATACCTGCCTTCCTTAAATGGAGCATCAAACTTAAATGCAGGGAGGTTAAAGTATAATGATATAAAACCTTGGTTAGGCCACTGCTGGAGTATTGTATGCCATTCTGGTCACCACACCATAAGAGGAGATGATTGCATCAGACAGGATAGAGAGACAATTAACCAAGATATTACCTAGGATGGTGTATTTCAGTTGTGTGAATTTTGATAGACCTTCCCCCCACCCCCCCATGGAAAAAGAGCAAACATGACTGATTTATTCAATATTATGACAGGCATATATAGGGTAGATATTAAGAAACTTTTCCATATAGCACTGGTGTCTAATTCCAGGGTGCAGTGGCTCAACAAGGTTTAAAGAGGATCTGAGAGAGAATGTGTGGCTGCAGACTGGCTGAGGGAGAGACGGAAGCTGTGACATTTACAATATTCAGGAATTTAGACAAACACTTGAACCATTAAACCATATAATGCTATGGGCAATGTGCTGGGTAATGAATTTGGACTGTTTCTGTTCCAGATGACTACGTGATTCTTTGAAATGTATGGAACGACCAGGTGAGGGTGCCTCATCCTTACAAACACAAAACAATCCTTGTTCTCCCAGCGCCAGTTGGCAATACAACACATTGGTGAAGCAATGGGGCCCAAGTTTGATCACTCATCTTCCATCCGGAAGTTAAGCTAGCAGAATGGAACCACTGCCTGTGTAGAGGCATCTCAATTCAATGAAACTAAAGTTGGGTGGGCCAATACTGCCAGATTACCATCCAGGTAATGAAGTTGCTGAATACTGAGCTTCTGCCACATATTAACATTTCATGGTTCCAGAAATCAGCAGTAAGAAACAAACAACATGGGAAGTTATGATTAGATAAGAGCAAAAAGTGTAAATTAAACTCTAATTTTGGAGGTCAGTCCAGGTTTGATTAGTCTAGAGCCATGCATTCAAGCCTCAATGTTTTTAGGAGCTACAGGTACATTGAAAGTTATATTCTTAAATGCAGCAGAGGAGATTCTCATACCTTCATGATGGCAAAGAGCCATGTTATAATTTTGATGGTAACCAGTTGTTCTGATTTAAAAACAAGCAGGCCTTCTAGACCCATATGTACCCCTACTCTAGCTGCCATCTTTGCTGGTACAATAAAGGGTGGAAAGATAGTGAGGCTTCATGCCTCTACACAAGCGGATTATTTGCAGGTCACTGGGGGTCACTTTGTAGGATCGTGTGATAAACATGAAGGACCCTGTTCCCCCCCAGAGCCCTCTCAATTTATCCCAACTCTGTCGGGAATCAGTAAATATGTGAATAAACAGAGGTAGCTTTGCACAGACATTTCAGAAAACACAATGTTATAAAAATTGCATCGACAATAAACATATAAAAGTGGAAATTGTTCTCAAACACAAAAACAAATGGTTATAAATACACTATAGTTTCCACTGCACTTCTGGCAGTGGAGTTATTACTAATGAGGGTTTTTATAAACTCTTACGGTAGTGTTAAAAATTAAAGTCATAATTAAACCTTCTGGAGGCAGGTAAATTGGAGTGTTAGCAAAATGTTCTCTGGACAAACTTATCCAGATCTGTTAACAAGGAGAATTTTCCCCCATTCACTCGACCTTTTCACTTCATTAGTTTTTGGATGGTCCTTCTTCTCAACTGGTGAGATGGGAACCATTTTCATTCCAGGCACCAAGAGACCTCAAAGGAAACCAATGCGAGGTATGGCACTGTCAATCTCTAATGCTACTCTGACCTATCAGTGGATCCTAGCCCAACATCTCTGAAATACTTATGACCACTGTTTTTACAACAGTCAAAGAAGAGTCATAAAGAAATGGCATTTCAGAGCACTGCTAACCGCTGACTGAAGGGTGGGTTCGCGTTGAACAAGCCGTATTGTGAGTGGCAAGGCTGTAATCACCCAAACTCATTTAAAACAGCTATCTAGGAGGCCGGAATAGATCAATACATGCTAATCCACTGGCATTCCGTTATGCTATGAAGCTCTATGTGTTTTATTTTCCTTTCTAGTAACACTGTTCACAGTCTAGATAGAGAATTGAACTCTTTAATATTACTGATTAAACTCTAAGATTTCATTCCGAAGACTAAAAACATTCCTTTAACATTGTGACTCCTGTATGTTTACTTCCCCCTTAATCAGCATTGAAATTATTTTCCAAAGTATCCCAAGGAACAGACCTTCCATTTTGCAGCACTGTCTGAATCTCGTTAAACTTTGGTTTTCCAAGTCGAATCATAACCACAAATGGCAAAGAAGCAATCATCTCGATGAGAGATCAGTCACTGATTGTCGCTCAAGGAACTGAGTGCCTTAAGCAACACGTGAGATTTTTAGAGTTATAATGCATGCAGTTCATTTTCACCTCATAACTAACTGTGTTGCTTCTCAACAGGAAAGAGAAAGAAAGTGCAAAAAGAAATTGACATGTTTACTCAGAATAGATAGCCAATACTCCCAGTCTCAAAAGTACGTATTAAAGATAGAGAATGAAGAGAAGACAAAGGCTACAATCTGGAGCAGCAAATAAGATGTCAGAGGAACTTGGCAGGTCAGGAAGCACCTGTGGTGTTAAAAGGGACGGTCAATGTTTCAGGATGCAACCCTCCATCTGGACCTAAAGACAGATGGGATTTAGCCAGTATAAAAAGGTGAAGGAAGGGTGAAGCTTGAGCTAGCAAGCAATAAGTGGATCCAGGAGAGGTGGGATGATAGGTAGATACAGGAGAGTAGGGTGGAAATCACAGCAGAATCCTGGGGTTAGTAGGTGGAGGCAACAAAGGGCTGCAGATGATGGCCTCTGTTAGGAAAGTCCACCCACCAAATGTCCTATTTCTCAAGTTTTTTTCTCAAGTTAAGACAGCATAAAACATTGTAATTTGGGGGGGGGGGGGTGAAGAAAGATGGTGTACAGTAGAACACCTGGTAGAAGTGCCGTGTCAAGCTTCAGTGAGAGTTTAATCCTGACCTCAGGTGCTGTTTGTGTGGAGTTTGCACATTCCCCCTGTGAATGCATGGGTTCCTTCCAGGCCCTCTGGCTTTCACCCACGCCCAAAACCATGCAGACTGGTGGTTAATTAGTCATTCTAAATAGCTACATGTGTGTCATGAATGATAGAATAGAATCTGAGGGCAATTAATTAGAGTGTGGGGAGAATAAAATGGAATAAGTGTAAAATGGTCAGAGGGGACTCAATGGGTCAAAAGGTTTATTTTTGTGCTGTTTGATCATCCAGGATTCCAGATCCTTAAACAGGTAATGTCTGGATTTCATGGCTGTAATATAATAACACCTTAAAAAGTCAACCAGATCTGGTGATGATATTAAAGTGAATGGAACGTGTGTTATGTGCACCAGAATCCCCAATTTGCACTCTCCCAAAAGCAGTTTCAACAAATGACCTGTAATGTGAGTATGCTGCTCTAAATACGATTACATCATGCACTCTGCTTAAAGAAACAAATGAAAGTGCATTGCACAGATCAAGCAGAAGACCACGTGGAAAGGGTTAAATGAGCCACTGTGGGAGTAAGCTCTCGTGAACCATTAACACTGACAAAGACCAAAATGACCCTCTCTACGTATTCCTCCTAGTTGTACATATATACACTCTATGTAAACAGGAAGTTTAGTCAGTTGTACAGCATAGTTAATGGTTTTACTGTGGTACATGTAACTGATAGGATTTCTTCCACCGCACCCGAGAGGAATAGGATTACTTGCTGCTAACATGATTAAGTCATTAATAAGCACTATCCAATGAAGAATAGGCTAAGAAAACTCTTGCATAACTGAATTTTTAAAAAAGCAAACTACATTTTTTCTAGGAGGCTGAGAAATTAGTGGAAGTCAAATATACCCGACTCCCCCCACCCCCACCCAACCAAAAAATGTGCTCAATTTTCGCAAGTCAGAGAAAGACCCCAAGAATCTGCCAGCAACTTTCATGTACAGATGGGCTCTCTGAACAGCACAGCAGTGTTGAAGTGATCCAGCAGTTATGTTAAAGCACCAGAACAATCTAATGAGCTTAACTGCAGACTAATATCTGAACAGGAGGTGATCATTCAGCCCTTCGATTCTGTCAAACCGGTCTATGAGCCAGTGGCTGACCTGTGACCCAGCTCCGTACTCATTAGCTCAGGATGTATGAAGATGACCAGAGGTACTCAATCACAGAGTAGGCCAATGAGTTATCTTCACATATTGCCTCACTTTCTGCTAATAGCACACAATATCACAGGAGACTAGTTCCTCAGGAGATATCAAATTCCAGCCAAAGTACCAATAGCACACAGTCAACAGGCACTGCCCAATAGAGATTAGGTTACACAGTGATGTCTTCCTCCATCTTGAAAATCAGCTTCCTACAGATTTTTAAAAAAAGCATAACAGGGTTTTATTTCCAGAGGGTCTGAGGCCTTGTTTGCTTGCTGTGTCCACAACTCATCTCTCTGTATATACACAGGCTCCATGAGAACCATGTTTGAAAGTCTGGCATTTAGTTTATTGCAAAACAAAATTCCAGGCTGATTTGTAACTCAGCTCAGGGTCATGTGCCAACAGGAATTCCGTTTTTGTGCAGGTGCAGCTATCATCCTCTTTATGTAACAACTTCCCGTCTTATCAGATCTACGGAATTTGGCACAGTTTCCATTCACTTCGGAATAGATTTTGTAGAAAAAAATATATCCTTGTTGATTCTTTGGCTGCTCTCCATTCTGTGTCCATGAACTTTGACGGCACAATCATTACTTCCCTATACTACCACCCTCCCCACCCTAAAAAAAAGCAAAGTAAAACATGATTGGTTATGCCTGTGGCTCATTCCGAATGTGTAGTCTGCTTAAATGCTGCAATTGTTTAAAATGCACATTCCTTCCAGACCATATCCTTAATGTTTCTGTCTGGCATGCCGACTTGTTTCATAAACACCCCCAGATGAGTTACTGCAAGTTGTTCATTTTAGGTCACGCACAAACATTCGACTGATTCCAACATGCTGAGGTGCTTGAGGAAGCGTCCAGATGATGGGAGTCTTGTTGGTGCTCTGAATACCCAACTGAATGACAATGCAGCTGCATGAAATGCCTTAATCAGATGAGTAAGATGGTGACTACCAAAATGATCACCTTCCAATGCAGAATCTGTACCAGTAACAACAGCTGAAAGCCTTAAGATGCAAAGGCTCCATTATAAACCACCATTGTTCTCGGAAATCCCAACAGTTAAATTCACCACTCTGCTGCTTCAGGATTCTTCAATGCTCCTTCACTCTTCAGCAAATAACCTTACAGTGTTCTGGGTTTAATGACCCAAGTTGCATTGGGATTTAAATGGTACAAGTCTAGAATGTATGTGTTGAGGTCCAGGCAGCGCTCTCCTGCAAAGAGGAAAAACACATTGTAAATAATGAAATTCAAATGGCCGCGTAAAGAAATGAAGTTGCTGGAATGGTGCCACACATTCCAACCTGGTGGTTCAACTTCCATACAATACAGTCAGGTATTAGACCTAATGCATGTTTAAGTACCCCAGTGAAAATAGAACCATTATCATAGATTTTTTTCATTTCTACTCTCAGCTCATGATTATTTTAATGAGCTACTTTGTCTGCCTCCTTGGATGGATTGCAGAGAGCCCTGGTCTGACGTGCAGGTCTGGTCGATGTGTCCTGATCCAGAGCAATGCGTTTGACTCTTAATTGTCCTCTCTCGGAAGTGATCCTCTAAAGCTGCTCAGTTGTGCCAAAACTTCCACATCAATACCTAATGCCTTCACCATTGGGTTTGCAGGGGTTTGTGACTGTGTCTTGTTCAGGGGCAGTAAGGAATGTGCAACAAATGTTGGCTTTGTCAACAATGCTCAGATCCAATGATTGAATAAAAAAATCCAACTCCCCAGTACACCCACGGCCAAGGTTTACAAAAAGGAAATTGTCTGGCCCTTTTTCCACTACCAATCCCATGGGATCAATCAATTCGGTGTTAATCAAACCCAAAAGCAGCTGATTTAGTGGAAAGGGAATCATAACCAATAATTACTTTATTCACTAAACAGGAGGAAAATTTCCTGAGGCCACTGAATCATCAAAATTGAAAGCGATTTATAACTTAGAAAATTTATATGCCAGATTTTTTTAAAATCACCTGTTAATAATAATTCCACTTATTAACTCTTAGTCTGTAATTCTACATAAATATGTTGAGGGTCTCCACTTCAACCAACATTTCAAGCAGTGAGTTCCTGACTTCCCCACCCCACACCCCAATCCCACTTTACTCAATTAGTGCCAAAGATTGCCTTGAAATTCTTCTATCAATTAATTTATATACAGGTCCCCATATTATTGGTCTTTCTGGTACATATTGCTAGCCCTCTCATAATTTAATGTATCTCAATTAAATCTCCCCCCCAGTCTCATTCAATGCAAGGAAAATAACTGCAACCTAACCCATCCCTCCGCAGAACTAAAGATTTCCAGCCTTGACAGAATCCTTGTAAATCCTTGCTCTCTGTTCTTGACATAAGTCAACTTTCCAAGCAGAAGCCATGTTTAACATATTATTTTTATCAATATTTTGTGGATCAAAGGTAGATATGACAATAATACTAATTCATCTCTCATAGATTTTAATACTTTAAAAAATCCTACCTATATTTCCACCAATTTCGAACAAATAATTGCTCTGTCCATTGAGAGGCACTGTGGAATTTGTGCTGTGAAGGGAGAATAAACATTTAATTTGGAATATCAACACAGACAAAATGCTGGAGAAACTCAGCAAGTCAGGCAGCATCTACGGAGGGAAATAAACAGTTGGTATTTCAGTCTAAGACCGGAAGGAAGGAGCCAAAACCAGAATAATGGGGCAGATCCTGTCTTCTGCAGTAGACAGAGCAAAGGTGCTCGATGAAGCAATCCCCACACTGATGTAGGGGTCGCTCTGAAGCACCAGATACGACAAATGACCCTGACAGACACGCAGCTGAAATATCACCTCAGCTGGAGGGACATTTTAGAGCCCTGAATTGTGGTAAGGGAGCAAATTTAAGGGCAGGTGTAGCATTTGTCCAGTTTGCAGAGATAAGTGCCAGAAGAGATATCAACAGGGAGGGACAGGTGAACAAGAGAGTCATGTAGAGAGTGATCTCCCCAGAAAGTGGAGGGGAGGGAAAGATGTGCTTAGTGGTAGGACCCTGTTGGAGATGGCAGAAGTTACAGAGAGTGATGTCCTAAATACAGAAGCTCATGGGGTGGTAACTAAGGACAATGGGAGCCCTATCCTTGTTATGATAGTGGGAGGACGGGTGTGGACAGATGTGTGGGAAAAGGAAGACATGAAGTGAGGACAGTATCAATGGGGAAGTGGAAGGGAAAGCCCGTTGTTTAAAAAAAAAGAGGACATATCAAATATTCCAGAATAGAAAGTCTCATCCTGAGAACAGATGCAATAGAGACGTATGAACCGACAGAAGGAAATAACATTTTTACAAATGACAGGGTGGGAAGAGGTAAACTCAAGATAATTGAGGGAGTCAGTAGATTTGTAAAAGATGTCAGTGGACAATCCATTTATATTTATATTTTTATATATAGATGTGTCTCACTGCCTTTCATGGCGTTGGGTTTCTTTAGAATATTAAACTGACATGAAATTTAATGCAGAACATTCATTTCTCTCTGTATAATTGTTTAATTACATCAATAATAGAAGAGTACAGCACAAGAACAGGCTCCTCAGCTCATAATGTCTGCACCAAACATGATGCAAATTAAACTAGGTGTCTTCCGCCTCACATGATCCTTATCCCTTCATTCCCTGCAGCACCATTGTATCTGCTACTCCATTGTCCCTGGCAGTTCGTTCCAGATGTTTACCAACATCTGAATAAATAAAACTTACCCCACACATCTCGTTTAAACTTTTCCCCTCACCTTAAATGCATGTCCTCTAGTGCTTGACATTTCTACCCGGGGCACAAAAAGATTCTGACTGTCTACCCTATCTAGGTCTCTCATAAATTTATAAACTTCTTACGGGTCTCCCTTCAGCCTCTGATTCTCCTTAGAAAACAACGTAAGTATGCCCAACCTTTCCTTGTAGTTTACATCCTCTAATCCAGACAGCATTTTAGTAAACCTTCTCTACATCCTTCCAAAGCCTTCACATACTTCAATGGGGCAACCAGAAAAATTGCATACAATGCTAAATGCAGACTACCCAAAGTTAATCTGGCGGCAGAACAACTTCCTCTTATACTCAAGGCTCTGTTTAATGAAGGTAAGCATGCACCCTATAGAGCTTGCATAGTCATTTTCAGGGAGTTGTGATTTTGACCCAAAGATGCTTCTGCACATCAATGCTGTGAAGTGCCTTGTTACTAACTGTACAATTTCCTTCACATTTGACCTCACAGAGTGCAACAATTGTTTGGATTAATTCCACCTGCCTTTTCTCCACCCATATCTGTAACTGATGGTTACTTACTAATTTGCATGCTACAATTTTTTATGCAAAGGTGAGGGCTGCTTGAGAAAAAGTTTTCTGTAAACCACCTGAGAGAAGGGAGCAAAATAATATAAGGTAAACATTACTTCTATTGTTTATGATTTACGAATAGGCGTTCCTCATTCACTCTGAATTACAACTTTATTTTGTAGTATTGCCAAAGGAGGCATAACGTCAGCTTGACATACTTGGCAGTGCTCTGGTGTCTGAATCAGGCCCTGTTCCAGAATTCAGTGTGTGACTTCAGCTAGCACCTTGCTGTGGTTTACATAGATTGCTGTGTTCTTGGAGCTCTTGACTAATAGGTGGGATATTAAAGCCAGACCCATCGAGATAAATGTACAAGAACCTACGACACTATAAGAAAAGAAGCTGTCACAGGCACACAGGAAAATGAGCAACCACCTTTAGGCTCCATCCTTCTATTTGGAACATGGGTACTCTGCTGCTGCATTGCTCCTCCATCAACATCAAGTGTAATACAACAGGCCAATTGATCTTTACCCTCACGTTTCCAAAATATTCTACCACAATTTTATTTCATGACCGTAAGACCATAAGACATAGCAGGAGAATTAGGCCACTTGGCCCATTGAGCCTGTGCAACCATTCGATCATGGCTGATTCTTTCTCCTCCAGCCCCACTCCCCAGCCTTTCCCCCGTAACCTTTGATGCTATGGCCAGTCAAGAACCTATCAAACTCTGCCTTAAATACACCCAGTGACCTGGGCTCCATAGCTGCCTGTGTAATAAATTCCACAAATTCACCACCCTCTGGCTAAAGAAATTTCTCCACATCTCTGTTATAAATGGACGTCCTTCTATCCTGAGGCTGTGCCCTCTTTTCCTACACTCCCCCACCATGGAAAACATCCTTTCCACATCTACTCTGTCTTGGTCTTTCAACATTCAAAAGGTTTCAATGAGATCTCCCTCACCCTCACCCCCGCCCCCCCCCCATCATCCTTCTGAACTCCAGCGAGTACAGACCCAGAGCTGTTAAACGTTCCTCGTATGATAACCCTTTTATTCCCGGAATCATCCTTGTGAACTTCCTCTGAACCCTTTCCAGTGCCAGCACATCTTCTCTTAGATGAGGACTCCAAAACTCTTCATAATATCCAAGGTGAGGCCTCCCCAGTGCCTTATAAAGCCTCAGCATCACATCCTCGCTCTAGTATTCTAAACCTCTTTTAAAAAAATGAATGCTAACATTGCATTTGCCTTCCTCACCACCAACTCAACCTGTAAGTTAAGCTTCAGGATGTTCTGCACAAGGACTCCCAAGTCCCTTTGCATCTTAGATTTTTGGATTTTCGCCCCATTTAGAAAATAGTCTGCACATTTATTTCTACTACCAAAGTGCATGACCATGCATTTGCTACCATTGTATTTCATTTGCCACTCTCTTGCCCATTCTCCTAATCTGTCCAAGTCCTTCTGCAGCCTACTTGTTTCCTCAACACTACCTGCCCCTCCACCAATCTTCATGTCATCTGCAAACTTGGTAATAAAGCCACCTATTTTATCATCCAATTATTTATATACAGCATAAAAAGCGGTCACTACGCCGACCCCTGTGGAACACCACTAGTCACTGGCAGCCAACCAGAAAAGGATCCTTTTATTCCCACTCGCTGCCAATCAGCCAATGCTCTAACCATGCCAGTAATTTTGCCCTACTCATGAATGCCACTTTGCCTAATCACTTCTTTCCTATACAATATTTTCACTTACTTCTCTGTCCTGAAGAAGGGTCTCAGCCCAAAATGTCAACTGTCCTTTTATTTCCATAGATGTTGTATGACCTGCTGAGTTCCTCCAGCATTTTGTGCATGCTTTCTTTCTCTAACCCAGAGAGCTGTGAAGGCTATATCCTTGAATATATAAAAAGCCAAGATCAATAGATTTTTTTTCCCCTCTAAATCGGTAGGGCAATCAAGGTTTAGGTGAATAAGGCAGAAATATGAGCCGAGGAGAAGTTGGATCTACTGTGATTTCATTCAACATTTTCTATTCTGCTCACTTGGTTAGCAACTACCCCCAGATTATATACATGTCTACACAAAAGGGGAGATTTACAGTGACTGTTAACCTACCAAACTGCACAGCTTTGTAATGTGAAAGAAAACTCAGAGTGAACGTCCGTACAGACAGCTTCAAGGGTGAGGACTGAAACAGACGCTACAAGTTAGTGGCTCCACTAAACTGCACCACTCTTTGTTTTCTAATCTTTTAAAGTTCTGATAATCAGTGATCAACCTGAAATCTCCATTCAGTTTCTTTCTCAATGCTACGCCTAAACTGCTGAGAAATATTTTTATTTCTCCTTTGATATTACTTAAACTGAGAAACTAACTTACCCTACTGCTAATTATGTTAAATTACCACAATTTTATTTGCAATCATGTTCATTTTCCTTCTTTCTTATATTCCTTGATTGAGAAAGGCCAAAGAGATAGGCAGGTTTTGGTACAATATTATTCCCTTTGACTGCAGAGAAAATAACCAGAGATCATAAATTTAAAGTCACTGTTCTCATGTAAGGTCTTGGACTTGAAATGTTAATTATGTTTATCATTCCACAGATGGCGCCTGACTTGCTGAGTGTTTTTTTAAGGTTTTATTTCAGGTTTCCAAAATCTGCAGTTTTCATTTAAAGTTAACGGGAAAAGTGAGAAAGGAGAGATGAGAAGATATTTTCTCAATCAACATGTTGTTATGATTTGGAAGAATTTCTTTTCCTCCAGGAACTCACCTGTTTTCACAGTGAAACCTAGCCAAAATATCACTTGCTTTGGTCTCACTGTCCAGCTGAATGGCCATGGAAACCTTTGAGAGCTTTGTGGCGTAAACGCGAATAACTCCCTCTGGTATGTCCAGCTGGAGAGAAAGAGAATATTACATTTAATCTCACACGTTGGAATGTATTCTAATAAGTAATTCTTGTTTATACTGTCTCCCTTATGGAAACCACCATATTTCAATTCTGGTTATATTTACTTCACCATTACAGTGCCTGTGTAGCATTAATATGAATATGTAAGTAGAGTTAATACTAAATCTGCGGTGTAGAGGAAAGCCAAAGACCTGACATCAACAAGACTAAACAGGATCTCAATATAATCAGCATCCTGACAGGCAGCTGGGGAGAATCTTATCCAAAACAACCCAGTCTGGGGAAGATAAGTCAAGGCTGCTGGAGTCATTAGAGAGAGCTGTCAGAGAACCCAGGCTGAGGTACGCAGATGAGACAGGAAACGATGAGCATCAACCTCCACCTGATGATGGGCCCACCCTGTGATGGGAAGGCTTGTTGCTTAAAGCATCACTGACACACCATAGCAAAGCAGCAGCAAATGAACAATTTTGCATTGCTTCCTATTATTATCCAGAATGCCATTTTGGTCTGCATTTCAGGAAAAGTGCAATGGTCTAGAGAAGAGTTAGAGTAAGGAAGGGTTTTATGAGGAGCTTTGAGTTAAGAAACCTTGATTATGCCAAAAAGATGAGAAAAATAAGATTTTTCTCCTTGAGGAGGCCAAAAGTGATCTCCAAAATAAGAATGAGTTTGAATAAATTACTGTTTTGTCTCGCACATGAGGGGATTAACCGAGATTATAGATGTAAAATAACCATAAAAAGATCTAAAGGAGAAATTAGGAAGTATTTTCTCATTCAGAATGTTGTGATTTGGAATAAAACTACATGAAGAGATACGGGAAGTGACTCAACTAATTTAAACATAGAGCAAAGGAGGTGCTTGAGGAATCTTAAACAAGCTCAAGGACTGATTTTTTTCCCCAAAGGGTCAGCACATGCATCGAGTACACGGAGCTGTGATGATAAGCGGAGGGGAAATACCAGCATAGAAGTGTACCTTAAAGCTGTGCCCCAGAGTACTTGGGCTTAAGTTCACACCTGTCATGTCCCACATGGCAGGTTCCTGGTTTCTATTCCGACCTCGGGGAGAGCTCCCAGATGGGGGTGAGCAGTTTCCCTTGAAGGCAGGAGGGAAAAAAAATGAAGGCGGAGTCAGCCACGTCACTTTTGTCCGTCTCCTGCTCTCGCTTTCGTTCATCTTCCGCACTTGGGCTATCATAAAGGAAGGAATCTGAGTAAGATAAGAGAAGAATCAGAGTTAATAACAATGAAGCTTAATAGTCAAGATTGTTCCTCTTAGAGTAACAGAAACCCTATACTCCACACACAATATTGTTTGCACAGGAATAATTGTAACTGTGAAGATTGCAGCACAAGTCCCACTGTTACCTTCCTGAAAATAGCATCTCACGCACCACCTGAATGAATGGCATGAATACCGCATGTTATTGAAGATGAACTCAAATATTTTATCATTTATTAATCCAAACAGTCTGTTAGCAGTCTGATGAATTACTGCTTGTCAACATCTAGCGTTGAAATAAATCTTCATAAATAAGGAGATTCCTTCCATTGGGCTTTAAGCTGTTCGTGATTTTAAGAATATAATAAAATTATGGCGTAACCATTCTCTTCCTTCTGTTTCTCTTTCTGTACCTGATTTTATACTGAATTCATATACTCTAACCTACACCTCCTTTGCAAGCTTTGCAGTATTTTTTTATCATCGTCATATCCGGTTAGGTGAGGAGATGAAAATTTCTTATAAAGGTTAATAACGATCCAGACGTTTTGTTTTTCTCAAGTCTAAACTATCAGCATGCAAATTCTGAAATGTCTAGGCAAAGTTGAACATCTGTATAGACAAGGGAAAGTCCAACTTTTATTTATTAAATGCTCTAAAATATATGCTACTGTGTAAAATCTCCACTAGCTTAAAAGAGCGAATTGAGGTCAAATGAGAGGTTACTCTTCACTCTACAACACCCTGGATGACATCTGTATCAATGAAAAGTATTTCATTAGCAAATGATCATCTGAAGGTTCAAATTGCAGTACTGAATGGTTACCCAACACTCGAATGTACACGGCAATGACAAAAGTCTTCAAACCTTTTTAGAAACCTGGCAAAGTGACGGTGATTAAAACTTCTAAAATCATCACGTAAATGACGGGTTCGTGGGAGTGCTTTAAGTCTCATCAACATTTTTTTATTACCAGCCTCAGCGAAATAGCCTTCATAATATCATGGTAATCAAGGGCAACCAGCTTCTCTGAATAGGATTACATAACTAGTTTAATCTTGTGATTTGCATTTAGTTCAGCATCTTGATTAACTCACTGACTTAGTTAACAGGACAACAGTATTTCAATCATTTTTCTCTGAAGTGAACTCAGAGCCACAGTCTTTACGGGAATGAACCACTTTCCTTCCAGCCACTAATAAAAATGTTCATTCTAATTAGAAAACAATCTAAAAAGCCCATGCAATCCTGCTCTGCAATCAGGGACAATTATTTATCTCTGAAATCTAGAAGAACCAGTAATCCTCCAGTAATTCTGGAGGACAATCATCATCAACACCAATGAAAATCTAGTATTTTTTCTTTTTTTTTTGACATATTTTTGTCATTGATGATATTGTTGAAGGCAAGCAAAAGGCTCTTTGACTGCATAAGACTTTTGTAAGTAGGACTCACCACCTGAAGATCTGCAGTTACAACACTGGTTGGTGATATTCTTAGAAGCATCCCATGGCATCCCACTACCAACACCTACACACATATTCCAGCCATTTCCTGTTTGATACGCCTGATCTCAGAACTCACTACTCATTCGGAAAGTATACAGACTCATTGATGAGAAGAGAAGTTCTCATCGCTGACAGCCTTGATTCCTTTACAATAAGCGAAATTTTCAAAAATATCTTATTAAAAAGGTCTAGTTTATTGGCACTGTAATTTTTCTCCTGATAGGTTGCAAAAGGCATACATCTAATATGACCTGCCAAGCCAAATTTTGATTTTCATTCAAATTCTCAGTCTACATATCAAAGTGCATTCATCACTGGGTTCACGTACCGTCCACAGGATGTCCTGGTATTTTATAAGTAACTGGACAATATTGGCTGCCTTGGTGGCTGCTTCTGCCTCTTGATGGTTTCCAGTTCTCCCTTTACACATGAAGAGGTTTGGTGCAACAATCATGGAAACATTCCACAAGCTCATTCTGTTTTTTGCTTCATTAGCTACGACTTTGCTGAGAAATTCCAAGAAAGCCTGGAGGTTGGGGGTGGAAGTAAGGGAAGAGATTCAGTCTGGTTGTCCCACACCCTCCCTCCCCCAACATTTTATTTTTCATTAATCCCACGCAAGGAGAACTGGCCCATTTTCAACAATACATGCTCCAAAACAATTTAAAATCCTAAGGCATCTGGGTCCTGTGTATCAAGCTACAAATTCCAGCTAAAGGACAAACTATGCAAATTAGCTATACATAGTGTGTAAGTACAAGTTCATGCAAAATATGCTCTCCCAAACCTCACCACAAAATTGTCGAATCACACTTTCACTCTACTTTCTAATACTGCAATGCTTTTCATTCCACTCTGTTAACCAACCCATGGGTTTTCTTAAATATGGTGATATAACAATTATTCTTCCTGTGGTCTGGTGGAAAATACCAGCCTAATTATGCATGAAGTGAAAAAAGATCTGCACACTGGGGCTGTTGATGCGAGGTGAAAGGTGAGGTATGGAAATCCAGGTACTTTTCTGTTGTCAATATTCAGCACAAGTCTCTCACCTCAAATACCAGCCACAATCCCAAAGCAAAACACACTCAACAAATAATCAGCATCACTGAGGAATTGTCTGTTGGGTGATTCTTTTTAGCAAAAATGGGAAAAGAGAAAAAGGATAAAAATTTTATCGCTGGCCTCAAACACAAAATATCTTGCTAGTAAAGAATTGCTATCAATAAATCTAAAAAAAAGGAAGATGCATTTTAATCTTTATAGATATAGAAAGATTCATTAAGAGATTGAATTGAAACGCTATTTAAACCTTGAGCATTGGTGTATCTAGGAAACTGTAGCAAATCTCAAGCGTATCTACTCTACAGCAAACTCATGTTAAGACACACACACAAAAACACAAAAAATGCTGGTGAATGCAGCAGGCCAGGCAGCATCTATAGGAAGAGGTACAGTCGACATTTCAGGCTGAGACCCTTCGTCAGGACTAACTGAAAGAAGAGATAGTAAGAGATTTGAAAGTGGGAGGGGGAGGGGGAGATCCGAAATGATGGGAGAAGACAGGAGGGGGAGGGATGGAGCTAAGAGCTAGAAAGTTGATTGGCAAAAAGGATACCAGGCTGGAGAAGGGAGAGGATCATGGGATGGGAGTCCTAGGGAGAAGGAAAGGGAGGGGGAAGCCCAGAGGATGGGCAAGGAGTTATAGTGAGAGGGACAGAGGGAGAAAAAAAAAAGAGAAAAAAGGGGAAGAAAAATAAATAAATAAGGGATGGGGCACGAAGGGGAGGTGGGGCATTAACAGAAGTTAGAGAAGTCAATGTTCATGCCGTCAGGTTGGAGGCTACCCAGACGGAATATAAGGTGTTGTTCCTCCAACCTGAGTGTGGCTTCCTCTTGCCAGTAGAGGAGGCCGTGGACAGACATATCAGAATGGGAATGGGACATGGAATTAAAATGTGTGACCACTGAGGAGATCGTGCTTTCTCTGGCAGACAGAGTGTAGCTGTTCAGCAAAATGGTCTCCCAGCCTGCGTCGGGTCTTGCCAATATAAAGAAGGCCACATCGGGAGCACCGGACGCAGTATATCACCCCAGTCGACTCACAGGTGACGTGTCGCCTCACCTGAAAGGAGTGTCTGGGGCCCTGAATGGTGATAAGGGAGGAAGTGTAAGGGCATGTGTAGCACTTGTTCCGCTTACAAGGATAAGTGCCGGGAGGGAGATCGGTGGGAATGGATGGGGGGGACGAATGGACAAGGGAGTCGCATAGGGAGCGATCCCTGCGGAAAGCGGGGGGGGGGGAGGGAAAGATGTGCTTGGTGGTGGGATCCCGTTGGAGGTGACAGAAGTTACAAAGAATTATATGTTGGGCCTGGAGGCTGGTGGGGTGGTAGGTGAGGACAAGGGGAACCCTATTCCTAGTGGGGTGGTGGGAGGATGGGGTGAGAGCAGATATGCGTGAAATGGGAGAGGTGCATTTGAGAGCAGAGTTGATGGTGGAGGAAGGGAAGTCCCTTTCTCTAAAAAAGGAGGACATCTCCTTCGTCCTGGAATGAAAAGCCTCATCCTGAGAGCAGATGTGGTGGAGACGGAGAAATTGCGAGAAGGGGATGGCATTTTTGCAAGTGACAGGGTGGGAAGAGGAATAGTCCAGGCTGTGAGAGTCTGTAGGTTTATAGTAGACATCAGTAGTTAAGCTGTCTCCAGAGATTGAGACAGAAAGATCAAGAAAGGGGAGGGAGGTGTCGGAAATGGACCAGGTAAACTTGAGGGCAGGGTGAAAGTTGAAGGCAAAGTTAATGAAGTCAATGAGCTCAGCATGCGTGCAGGAAGCAGAGCCAATGCAGTCATTGATGTAGCAAAGGAAAAGTGGAGGACAGATACCAGTACAGGCTTGGAACATGGATTGTTCCACAAAGCCAACAAAAAGGCTGGCATAGCTGGGACCCATACGGGTGCCCATGGCTACACCTTTAGTTTGGAGGAAGTGGGAGGAGCCAAAGGAGAAATTATTAAGAGTAAGGACTAATTCCGCTAGACGGAGGAGAGTGGCGGTAGGGGGGAATTGATTAGGTTATGTACAAGACCCTCATGTATATCTAATCTACAAATAGATATACAGTCAACGAGATAAACATTAATCTAAGTTCAAATATACACAGTATCATGAATATAGATTTGTACGTAAGTAATACTGTTTTTACACAATGAATGTCAGATACGCTCAGTGTGAGATTGACACAAGCTCAGATGCAATCATGTATACTTCGAGATCAGGGATACCTTAATAATGTCTCTGTTGGGGTCAGGCAGCAACATGATGATAAGGTGCAGGGCCTGTAACTGCAGCTTCGTCTGTGAGATATCTGAAAGCAAATCAAGCCAAATATTGAACTGTAAAATCACACCTCATTGCAAAGGCAGCTCTTAGATTGCTCTTTGGAGCGACATTAAACAAAGCCCAACTTGCCCACCTTAAGCAGGTAAATACTCCCTGGAACTTTGAAAAAGAGCTGGGACATTCACCTACACATTACATGTAATTCCATCTCTCAAACAACAGCTAAGGATAGGTCAATTAACCACGATTCGATTGTGGGAGTTTGCTGTGTGCAAATCAGTTCCCCTTTCCCTTATTTCAACCGTGATTCTGACAGACTACAGGCTACTTTGTGAACTCAAGAAAGCCTCAGCACACAAGTGCATAAACTGTAGCTTGTTTTCTTCCCAGTTTACAAGAAATTTTAGAATAGCCATGTTACCAATTTTTCAATCGGTAAGGGATTGTTTCCCATTAATACTGTATGTGCAGTACCATTGACAAATTAGTTTTGCTCATAATTAAATACTTGCTCATTGAATCAGTGCAAACGCTATTAGTCTATATTGACTTTGTAACAGTCATTTGAATCCTGTTTGTTTTTCAATTGGTGTGGAAGTTTGGGAGGACCAAATTCTGCAGGAGTATAAAAACTGATTATTTATCACTTTAGAAAGTCAGTTCACTTTTAAATTTTGTTCTCAACATTTGGGGAGGGAAGGTAGAATACATTTACTCGGAAACTCACAGCAGTCAATGGAACCAAATCCACTTGTGGTAGAGACCTGTGGTCATTTCTTTTGAAGCTGTTTCTGGTAGTTCACGGTGAATAAACGAGTGGTCAGGTTTGCTACAATACTGCAGCCACTGAATTTCCAAAGTACTCTATGTGCTACAAGGCGCTTTGCGCGAATAACAGAATTTTGGGAACAGGCTGAATATAATTCACCTTATTAAATAGGGATGTCTTCCCCAACCTTCACCTCTAGCTAACAGACAAGAGGAATGGAATGATTAATATGGCCACTATTGTACACTTGCAATGAGTCTGAATAATGCTGGAAGGACAGACACACACGCACAGAAATGCAAGAGGTTAGATATACAGGTAAAGATATTTACAACTTGTTTGTGTCGTTCCTATGTCTTACATTGCACAGCTGCAAAAGCAGGCAGATACTCAGCTGTGAGCAGTGGGTAGGGCAGTTCTCGGATGAAGGTCTTTAGTAAACAGGCTACATCATTATGATGGACTTGTTCCCAGTCAAAGGATTCGTAAAATTTTGCCTCCAGCTCTTGGCGATAATTCTGTGGATGTAAATAGCATTGATTTAAATCCAGCACTTAAACCTATACTTATTCAGTTAACTGAACACAGAAAGCTACTGTACTGATAACAAAAGCTGAACTTACTGAAGGAGAGGGCTAACCTTGCAAGACAGAGATAAACATGGTTTCTGTCCCTGGCTGGAAAGAGTCAGAAGCAGTTGGTCCCTTTAACAACCCTTGACACGTAGAGCAACCAGGATCAAACTTTATGGTGGACTTGAGATCCTAAATGGCAACTTCCTTTAATGTTCTTTCATGCACCTGTTATCTCCCACACTCAATTTCCCTTCTGAATAAGTCTTTCAAAAAATTGTTAATAACCCCTGTCTCAGTAATAGAAGAAATCTTTATTTTGCTATAATGGTACCTTATAAAATACATACTTCATTTTAATTCTCTTCTCCCTCAGAAAATAGCTCTTCAATTTAATTCTAAAATCAAATATTTCAGTAACTTACAATTCTTACCTTTCAAGAAACAGAAAATTCCAAAAACAAGATTTCTCTCTAATCAATTATATTTCTCGTTAATTTGCCCACCCCCCCCCTGAGCATTTGATGATTGAAGGAATGTTATGTGGAACCCCTGATGAACAAGCAAGAATCAGGATGTTTTCGAATCCCAAATGAATATTGGCCAAGAAGATATGACTCAAATGAGGGTCACCAAATTCTCCTCTGGTATCTGAATACATCAGTTAATGGGCATTGCTAAGATTTGGCCAAAGCAGCTAAAGGTTGCTGTAACAAGGAATAGATGAGAAGTGAACTTAAAAACTCTTAAGTGAATAATTGGGGCAGAAACCAAAGCAAGAAATCTTGTTAAGTTCCTTAATCTTCAGAACGTGTTTCATCTTCATCAAGTGAAGAAAAATATTGCACATTGCATAACCTTCATTGTAACTTTAACCACTGGACATGAAGCAACTTTGACAGACGTGGGAATTGCAGTAGATAGTGGGAATAGTACTACAAAATTCAGCTCCTCTAGCTTATTCTACCATTCAGTTGAATCAAGGTGGCTATTCCACCATTTATTCACCATTATTTCATATCCATTGATATCCATCACTCAATCAAAGCCACCAATCTCATTCTTGAAGTTCAGCTGGCCCGAAGTCAACAACTTTTTGCAAAAGTGTGTTTGAAATTGACAATGTGTGAAAAGTGCTTCCTTATTCTAATCCTAATTGCCTAGCTCTAACTTTGCTAGGATTTCTCTGCTAGAGGAAATACATTTTATGTAAATATTCTTTAACTATGATTAAAACATTAAAGAACACAATTAAATCTCCTTGCATTTTCTAGACTGAACCAAATATTATTGGTCTCATTTAATTTAACCCTTAAAAACCATCCTAGCCCTGCATTATCTTGAAGAATATCGGAGCAGTGCTGCCAGGATAATCAAGGACACGACCCACCCAGCCAACACACTTTTCGTCCCTCTTCCCTCCGGGAGAAGGCTCAGGAGCTTGAAGACTCGTACAGCCAGAGTTGGGAACAGCTTCTTTACAACTGTGATAAGACTGCTGAACAGACCCTGACCCGGATCTGGGCCGTACCCTGCAAATATCCGGACCTGCCTCTCGGCTTTTTTGCACTACCGTACTTTCCCATTTCTATTTTCTATTTATGATTTATAATTTAAATTTTTAATATTTACTATCAATTTGTACTCCAGGGAGCGCGAAGCACAGAATCAAATATTGCTGTGATGATTGTACATTCTAGTATCAATTGTTTGGTGACAATAAAGTATAGAATCTCCCCTGTGCCTTCTTAAAAACCAACTTGTCATTCAGGAGATACAGTAGCAAAAATTGGCTTAACCACAAAAGTATCAATCCCTCAATTTTTGAATTCCTTACCTCTTGAAATAATAGCTAATGTTCTATTTGCCTTCCAGTTATGTTTTTCTACCCGTGTACTAGCTGTGCTGATTTGCTTAGACAAACACCCAAATCTCTGTGCTCCACACAATTCATAGTTTTCCAGAAATAGACAGGATCAGCTTCTCAAGGGCTAGAATGGAAAGGGTGAAGGGCACAGTGATAAAGTAAATGGATTGGTTGAAGGAGAGGGTAGAACTATGGAAGAAGGTTAATGATGAACGGAGGTGACAGGAGATGAGAATGAATTAAAGAAGACTTGGATAAGGCAGAGGCAGTGAAGCAAAATTCTCAGCTGGAACACTGCCTGAGTTCAAGAGATCTTGCTGATGCTGGACATCTTGATAAAATGCTTGAGGAGCTCAGCAAGTCAGGCAGAATCTATGGAGAGAAATGAACAACACATAGAGTCCTAATGAAGGGTCTCAGGCCAAAAACTCAACTGTTCAATTCCATCCATAAATCCAGCTTGACCTGCTGAGTTCCTCTTGCATTTTGTATGTGTATTCATTTCCTAGGCTGTTTGTATGTGCGGTGAAAAAAAGTGTGTGGAGGGGAACTAAAACTAAACACATCGACTGTATTGGAAAGATTTTGATCTCTTTCTGGCAAAGTCAATCTGAACCCAAAACTTGATTTGAATTCAGATCGTCACTTAGAAGAGCAACACACCATTCTAACTTCAAGGAGATTTTAACCCAGGTCTAGTCAGCCTGAGCCCAAGCTATCAGCTAGGAAAAATGGGGCAGGATAACAGTGGCTGCTAAACCACTAGGAGAGGTATGTGGTTGCACGACATGGGAAAACATGGTGTGTGATGGGAGAGGAAATTTAAACAGATCTGAACAGCATTCATGCTCCTCCCCAGGGCCAGGGACCCATATCTACTCTATTGAAAAGGGAAAACGCTGTGTCTTTTTCACAAACTGTACCACTTGGGCCATCGTCAAAACCTGCTGTATGAACATGAAGGTGGACATTGCTAATTTCCCCAAGAATTCTTCCACCCTCCTGTTAATATCATTACTTGGGAAGAAAGGATCAGAATCTGCTCAGGTTAGGACACAGTAAAAACATAATGGGTCAAATGGTTCTGTGCCATACACTTTCAGGATTCCATAAGGTGCTGTGGACAAACTTAAATCCATCTGGTCGATTCCTGCTGATCTCACTGTGATGTTTGAGACCAGGCTGAGATCCCACTAAAAGGCGAAGCATGATGAATCTTTTAATGAGAGACCATGATGAGCTGATGTGAATTTTCCAGATTCCTTCAGTTCTTTGACTCTTTAGAATACAGCATATGTTTGGTATACATGCAGCTTGCAGTCTTTCAATGCACATATAAGGCAGCAGAAGATCACCACACAAAGAGCAAAGGAAATGCTTGAAGGATTAGTCACTCATGACTATCTTCTACTCCTCTCCAAGTGACCTCTTTTTGCCAAGAAATGCAGATAAAAACGAGAAATGTTGAAACAGAATATGCAATTCCATAACCTCAATACCACTTCATGCTTTCTTTCACAAAACAGTGATTCAAAAATGATAATTATTAGATGGATATGTAGCCCATTGAATCCTGTGTCTGCAGAATCTACTCAGTGTTATAAAGTCGGGCCTTTAGGCCCAATTGGTCCATACCAACCAAGATTCCCATCCACACTCGTCCCATTTGCCACACTTAACTCCAAATCCCCCAAAACCTTTCCTGTAAAATGCTTACATTCATAAATAAGAAAAAATTAGAAAGCAAAATCATGGATATTTTACCAGACATCCCACCCTGCAAAAACTAATTTCAGGGAGGTAGCACCATCAATTTGCGGGGAGACTTCCAGGAGAGGTGGGATGTCTGCAATAGAGTAGCTCCTTAGCAGCTGGCCAGCTAGTTTAAATAACGTTAGCAATGCTAATGAACGAATGACACCTGTTAAACTCACCTCAACATGTCTTTTACAGTCTTAATCCACCATGGGCAATAGAAAAGTCATTGTTGCAAACAGTGCAGTGAGCAACACTGTCATTATTTTGATCCCTATTAGGCAGGGGTACACTTTAGTGTAGTCTGGGGTGACGTAGGATTTATATATTTTTTGGAACACCCTGCCATGGCGCGCTCTCGTGTTTTCTCTCTCTCTCTCTCTCTCGGTCACTCGTGCGCTCTCGCTTGCTTTCTCTCTCGCTCGCTTGCTTGCTCTCGCTCACGCTCTCTCGTGATTGCTCTCGCGCTCTCTCTTGCTTTCTCTCACTCGCTCTCAAAAAAATTGATTTCCATGATATTGTATATAATTTGCGGGCAGCAGGGAGCTACTATTAATATGCGGGAGACTCCCGGAACTTCCAGGAGAGGTGGGATGTCTGTTTTACATAAACCCCTTACTTTTTGTTCTAATTATAGAGGTACACAGCATGTTCTCAGTATTCTCATACCTGAACACTAAAATTAACCCTCCATTTCCCCAGAAAATGTACAATTTTAAGTTTCAGCATGGGATATTTAATTCCTTGTTTATATTAAATATCATCCTGGCTTGATGCTTTTCCTTTTATTGAGCCATCATCTAGAACCATCCTCCAATAATATTTATTAAAAAGTGACATCTGCAAATACTTCTTATCAGCTCTTTCCAGTTGAAATCCCTAAATCCGTGCACATCTGGGCCATTATCATTACACCCCACTGCAAAGAGAGAAGTTTTAAAGGGTCACACAAGCCACAAACCCTGCCTGACCTGCAGGTAGCTATTACTGGAGTGGAGTCCGAAAGGGTTGGTTCAAGCTGACTGATACTATACCAGACAATGCCACCTAACAAGGGATGCAAGAGATTGCAGATGCTGGAATCGGATTCTGACTCTGGAGCACCAAACAATCTGCTGCAGGAACTCACAGGGTCAGGCATCATCTGTAGGAGGAAACAAACTGTCGATGTTTTGGTTTGTTGTTGGCCCTGATGCAAGATTTTGATCTGAAACATTGACAATTCCTTCCCCCCTATACAGATGGTGCAGAGTTGCTCAGGCTTCAGCTGGTATCAATAACATTCAATCGCTCGGTTAAGCTCAGCAAGCCGAGCCAAAGTGGAGATTAAGTGCAGTGCACTTGGCTTTCCTCTTTGCAGTGGGCTCAACTCTGAACAGAGAAGTGAAGTAAAGAAAGGAGGTTGCCCTTCATATCTGCCACTTCACACCAGGACTAGCAATGCTCAGCAAAAATTAAAAATCACCAACTCCCTGGAAAAGATGTAATTAAATCTTTGACTTCTTTTTCTTGATTTCAATATTCTGAATTATTTATTATTATTTTAGAATATTTTAACCAAAAGCTTTAATTTTATTTATTCATTTACATTTATCTGGAAGTGTTTATAATATTTCCAACTCCTAACCATTTATATATAGTTGAAAAGCCTTTGACAGCAGTGATCTCTTATTGATTAGCAGCCTCACATAAAGCAGCAAGTGACCACTGGTGTATGAAATACTGTTCACAAAAAGGAGAATGAGAAGTGACCCTCTTACCTTCATCCGTGAAGTAGATCCAGGTACTCGCAGAATTCCCTCAGCATCTAAGCCAGTTTCCTCCATTCTTGACAAAAGCTACGACATAGAATTATTACACATTTAGTCTGCTCCTAATATTCCAATAAGTCAAAATACACCATTCACTGCACAGCAGCATTGCCATAGACGTCCATACTGACTTCCGGCAGATTGGAAATCTGTTGTGCATGTTCTTCATCTCAACCATCACTGTAAAGGCACTGACACAGCTGGAATTTTACCCATGTTTTCACTGTCAGCCTGGTATGGAAACACTAATGTCCTTGAATGGAAAATCCTACAAAAAGTAGTGAGTCCAGCTCAGTCCATCACTGATGAAGCCCTCCCCACCATTGATCACATCCACACAGTGTTGTCACAGAAAAGCAGCATCCATCATCAAGGACACACACCATCCAGGCCATGCTCTCTTCTTGCTGCTGCCATCAGGAAGATGGTACAGGAGCCTCAGAGCTTACACCATCAGGTACAGGAACAACTATTACCCCTCAACCATCAGGCTCTTGAACTAGAGCAAATAACTTCACTCACCCCAGCACTGAACTGTTCCTACAACCTATGGACCAACTAACAAAGACTTCTCATCTCATGTTCTCAATATTTATTACTTACTTATGTACTATAGTTATTTATTTTCCTCGGATTTGCACAGTTTGTTGTCTTTTGAACACTGGTTGTCCACTCTGTTGGGTGCGGTCCTACATTGATTCTATTGTTATTGAATTAACTGAGTATGCCTGCAAGAAAAAGCAACTCAAGGTTGTATATGGTGGCATATTTGTATTTTAATAATAAATTTACTTTGAACTCTTTCTCGAGCAGCATGTTCCGCTAGCACTCAATAGTGCACGGCTCTGTTTACATTCATTGTGCCATTCACAGTAGACGTTCACAGTGCTATTGGTTCTATACATTGACAGTGTTAGAATATTTTGTGTGCTGAGCACCATTGCCATTCATGTGACCCCCTGGGATCATACAAACTTCAGGTGGCTAAGAGACTTCTACACCACAGTCTGGCCAACAAGGTAAACTGTAGCCAGAGACCTAAAACAACCTGTCAGATCCCAGATGAGTCATAAGGTGACTCAGGTGACTGACAAGGCAGAGGAGCAGGAAAGGGGCATCTGACTGAGGAGCAGCACTCTGAGCCCCTTTCATCTGACAAGCAGTTATTGAGAGAGTGTTACCAACATGGTCTATAAGGACGCATTACCTATCATTGAACACCTCTGTGCATGACCCGTGTTCCCTGTACATCAAACACATAGAAAATCCAGGAAAAAAATGCCAATTTCATAATCCACAGGATAAGTCCCAGTTTTTCAACAAGTTTATTTTTGATCAAAATTGTGTTGCACATCATAGAACAGTGTCATTGCTTTGTTAAAGTATATTATGATAGTCAGGTACTACATCAGCTTTACAAACATCTTACAACACGCTAAAAAGTGCTGAAGGAGCTCAGCAGGCCAGGTAGCATCTATGGAAATGAGTACAGTCAGTGTTTTGGGCCAAAACCCTTCGGCAGGAGTCAGCCCGAAATGTCGACTGTACTTTTTTCCATAGATGCTGCCTGGCCTGCTGAGTTCCTCTAGCATTTTGTGTTTGTTGCTTGGAATTCCAGCATCAGCAGATTTTCTCTTGTTTGTGAAAGAAATACAACACTTATTAACACAGAGAATGAAAGGCTTGCAGTTCTTGCAAAAGACAAAGCAAAACCACCTGTGTGGCCTAGATGTTAACAAGTCACACAAAGGCACACTTTGAAGTCATTGGACCCAAGATTTCCAGACAACTACCCTCTCTCTCTCCTGCCTTGGAGCCAAAGATTTAACAGAAGGAACCCACAGAATTATTAGGGTCACATCCTGTCTTTCACTAAGTGTATCTTCCCTGGAATCCAGCCAAGCATGATGGCTTTATGACTTAATGACTTGAAAGCCTGTATTCACCTTTTATGTGTAGGCAACCTACTCTACAGCTGAGAACACCATTGGAAGTGCTTTTACTAGACATTTCTTTTACGAATTCTAGAGAGAGCCACTTACTGATTTTACCAGGCACTGTTCCACAAGGCTCATCATCACACCCTCTCCCTCCAAGGCATTGCATCCTTCTTCCAGTTTGGTACCAAAAGTAAATGTAATAATTCTGATTGGATTCCAATCAAGGCCAATACAACTAACTGATCAATTTCCCACAAGTTACTTTAAAACTCCTTTAAGGTCATTATTGTGCTTGAATGTCTAGGTCATAATTTTCTTACTGATAGATGTTTCTTATGAGAAACATGCCCCATTGGACATAACTTTTTTGTTCACCTTTTGTTACACAAATGTGCCATCATTAGATTTAACTCAAAATGCGAACGTATTTTGCAATTATTTCCCACTTGATGAAGAGAACATACATTGAACCAAGACATTCAGTGTAACTGTCAGACTATTCATAGTCATACTTTATTGATCCCAGGGGGAAATTGGTTTTCATTACAGTTGCACCATAAATAATAAATAGTAATAGAAGCATAAACAGTTAAATAGTAATATGTAAATTATGCCAGTAAATTATAAAATAAGTCCAGGACCAGCCTATCGGCTCAGGGTGTCTGACCCTCCAAGGGAGGAGTTGTAAAGTTTGATGGCCACAGGCAGGAATGACTTCCTATGACGCTCTGTGCTGCATCTTGAAGGAATGAGTCTCTGGCTGAATGTACTCCTGTGCCCACCCAGTACATTATGTAGTGGATGGGAGACATTGTCCAAGATGGCATGCAACTTGGACAGCATCCTCTTTTCAGACACCACCATCAGAGAGTCCAGTTCCATCCCCACAACATCATTGGCCTTACGAATGAGTTTGTTGATTCTGTTGGTGTCTGCCACCCTCAGCCTGCTGCCCCAGCACACAACAGCAAACATGATAGCACTGGCCACCACAGACTCGTAGAACATCCTCAGCATCGTCCGGCAGATGTTAAAGGACCTCAGTCTCCTCAGGAAATAGAGACGGCTCTGACCTTTCTTGCAGACAGCCTCAGTGTTCTTTGACCAGTCCAGTTTATTGTCAATACATATCCCCAGGTATTTGTAATCCTCCACCATGTCCACACTGACCCTCTGGATGAAAACAGGGGTCACCGGTACCTTAGCTCTCCTCAGGTCTACCACCAGCTCCTTAGTCTTTTTCACATTAAGCTGCAGATAATTCTGCTCACACCATGTCATGAAGTTTCCTACAGTAGCCCTGTACTCGACCTCATCTCCCTTGCTGATACATCCAACTATGGCAGAGTCATCAGAAAACTTCTGAAGATGACAAGACTCTGTGCAGTAGTTGAAGTCCGAGGTGTAAATGGTGAAGAGAAAGGGAGACAAGACAGTCCCCTGTGGAGCACCAGTGCTGCTAATCACTCTGTCGGACACACAGTGTTGCAAGCACACGTACTGTGGTCTGCCAGTCAGGTAATCAAGAATCCATGACACCAGGAAAGCATCCACCTGCATCGCTGTCAGCTTCTCCCCCAGCAGAGCAGGGCGGATGGTGTTGAACGCACTGGAGAACTCAAAAAACATGACCCTCACAGTGCTCGCTGGCTTGTCCAGGTGGGCATAGACACAGTTCAGCAGGTAGACAATGGCATCCTCAACTCCTAGTCAGGGCTGGTAGGCGAACTGGAGGGGATCTAAGTGTGGCTTGACCATAGGCCAGAGCAGCTCCAGAACAAGTCTTTCCAGGGTCTTCATGATGTGGGAGGTCAATGCCACCGGTCTGTAGTCATGGAGGCCGCTGGGGCGCGGCGTCTTCGGCACAGGGACGAGGGAACTATTACAGAGTTGCACACCACAGAAAAGAGCCCTTTGGGCAATACAACATACACAAAATGCTGGAGGAACTCAGCAGGTCAGGAGCATTGAATGAAGGGAACAAGTAGAACTACTTGTGTTTATGTTTGGCCCATAGTTGTCCATGCCAACCAAGATGTACATTCAAGTTAATCTCATTTTCTAGCACTTGACTAATACCCTTCATCACTGACATGACACCAGCTAGTTACACTAAACCCATTGGCCCAAGATTGCCAATCAAAATTATTTTAAAAATTCAAGCCAAAAAAAAGGCTTAGTACTTGAGATGAGGACTTCAATGAGATATCACTCTGAACCCAAAACCAATATTTAAAGGGGACAGACAAAGTAACTCCTTTGTTGCACTCACAGAATTAATGATTTGCTAACAAGAGTGCATTGAACTCGACTTCTCAAAATCAATTCTATTCACTGCAAATTTCCAAATTGAAAACATAGGGAAGTTGCCATTTTCCAGCTGGATTCCAGTGGCTGACCCTCCAAAACCCTCCTTGCTTACACAGTATCCCAGCTCTACCTTATTGACAGGAACACCAGAGGCAAAAGAGAACAGTGAACACAGCCTGGACTAGAATAGCCACAGCCCTCACCACCATGGAAGCACCTACATGATGCTCTGCTTCAAGACGACAGCATCTATCTTCAAGGATCCCCACCATCCATCAGGCAGAAGGTACAGAAGCCAGAACTCCCACACTACTAGGTTCAGGAACAGCTACTATCCCTACAACCGTCAGGTTGTTAACCGACCTGCACAATCCTAATTCTACCTCTTAGACATTTCCTTTCCTTTTGTTTTTTTTTGCTGTCTTTTTCTTCATTGTCTTATATAATTTAGACCATATACAGCAGCAGAATTAGGTCAACTGGCCCATTCAGTCTGCTCTGCCATTTCATCATGGCTGATCCAATTTTCCTCTCAGCCCCAATCTCCTGCCTTCTTCCCATATCCCTTCATGCTCTGACAAATCAAGAACCTATCAACCTCTGCCTTGAAAATACATAAAGACCTGGCCTCCTGTGGCAAAGAATTCCACAGATTCACCACTCTCGTTAAAGAAATTCCTCCTCAGCTCGGTTCTAAAAGGACACCCCTCTATTCTGAGGCTGAGTCCTCTGCTCTCAGACTCTCCCACCAAAGGAAACATCCTCTCCACATTCACTCTATCAAGGCCTTTCATTATACGATAGGTTATATCAGACCTCATTCTTCTGAATTCGGGTGAATACAGGCTCTGAGCCATCAAACACTCTTCATATGACAAGCAATTTCATATGTACAATTTATGTATAACTTGTGTTCTGTGTGTTGTCTGAATCTACGTGCCTATAAAACTGCTGCGAGTTTTTCCATTGTACTCATTCCTCACCATACTTGCACAATTGACAATAAACTCAGCATGACTTTGCTGACTGAATTAAGCTTATTAAGCTTATATGAAATTTAGTTTTCCAGGTTCAATCTACCTGGAGAAAAAAAAATGCAAGGGACCATAAATCACCAATTGACAAGGAAGTCAAGGGAGACCCAAGTTTTCAAATGTTTAACTAGAATCATGGTAACTTAAAAACAGTGTGGACTCCTGCTGAAGTAGTGCGTCAGGCATCAAAGCACGAGTGCCCTCTCCACCACACACTGACCCCACTAAACAGAGGAAGTGCTTGTTGATTCGGAGCCAAGACAATCATCAGGAGGGGATTAGACTACAATATTCTCCAGCAACTGTTAATCAGTGGGAGACTGTCTACAACACATGCAAAAGATACCTTTGACAATAATTCACAAACTAAAACCCAGCCTGCAAAATCCCAACTCAAACTTCTTTTTATTTATTTTGCAGACATTGATTGCTGTGTATCTGTGCAATCTACAGCATGGTTTCATGCTCAAGGTCTGATTAAATGTTACATGCACTATGGCCCCCCCTTGCTATCCTTCTCTTGCAGCTAAGTAGCGCAGCAAGCAGATGTTAAATATGATTCCAATTAGACATTTCTCTTTAACTATTGCACTTACTTTTTGAAAGATGAGAGGAATTTTTGTTCCTGGAACTTTCTTCTGATCATTTTCAAGCAATGTTGTGAGAGGAACACCAAAGAGACCAGTTTCTGTAAAACAAAACATCAAGCAATTCATTTTGTTAGAACATCTACCAGTTATTTTTAAAAAGAGTTAAAGAATCAAAGTCATACAGCATGGTCCATAATGACCAAGATACCTACCTGAGCTAATCCTGTACGTCTGCATTTGGCCCACATTCCTCTAAACCTTTTTCTATCCAGGTAGCTATGTAATTGTTTAATACAAATTATAATTGTAATTATAATTAAAATTATAATTATAATTGTACCTCTTCAGCTTCATCTGAGAGCTCCTTCCAACACTCTCTGTGTGAGAAAGGTTCATTTAAGTTCCTTTTAACGCTTTCCCCTCTCACCTTCAATCTACGTCTTCCAGTTTTACATTCATCACGCCTTGAATAAAGAGTGTGACCATTCACCCGATTGATGCCCTTCAGAATTTTATAAGCTCTATAAGGTCACACCTGAGCCAACTACTCTCCTGGAAAAAGTCATGGCCTATTCCAGTCTTGTCCAATAACTCAGGTCCTCCAATCCCAGTAACATCCTCACGAACCCTTTCAGCACCATTTTGTACAGCATAGAACCAGGCCCTTTGGCCAACTATGTCCACGTACACCAGAGAATGAATATACAAACACATACTGGTCCCATTCACCAGCAGTTGTTAGTATGTCTTTAAACTCCAGAACCTTAATCTACAACCATAAAATGTAGCAGCAGAATTAGGCCATTTGGCCCATGGAGTCTGCTCTGCTATTTCATCATGGCTGACCCAATTTTTCTCTCAGCCCCAATCTCCTGCCTTCTCCCTTCATGCCCTGACCAATCAAGAATTTATCAGCCTCTGCCTTAAATATACATAAAGACTTGGCCTCCACAGCTGCCTGTGACAAAGAATTCCAAAGATTCAAAACTCTCTGGCTAAAGAAATTCCTCCTCATCTCCATTCTAAAAGGATGCCCTCCATTTGGAGGCTGTGTTCTCTGGTCTTAGACTCTCCCGCTATAGGAAACATCCTCTCCGCATGCACTCAATCAATGACTTTCATTAAACAGATTTCAATGAGGTCACCCCTCATTCTTCTGAATTCTAGTGAATACAGGCCTGGAGCCATCATATGACAAGCCATTCAATCCTGGAATCATTTTCATGAACCTCCTTTGAACCATCTCCAATGTCAGTACATCCTTTTTTTTTTAAAAAAAGATAAGTGGCCCAAAACAGCTCACAGTACTCCAAGTGATGCTTCACCAGTGCTTTACAAAGTCTCAACATTACATCCTTACTTTTATATTCCAGTCCTCTTGAAATGAATGTAAACATCACATTTGCCTTCCTCACCACAGACTCAACCTGCAAATTAATCCAGTCCCTTTACGCCTCAGTTTCTTTGTATTTTCTCTCCATTGAGAAAAGAGTTTATTTCTTCTACCAAACTGCATTACCATACAGTTCCCAACACTATTCTATCTGCCATTTCTTTGTCCATTCTCCTAATCTGTCTAAGCCCTTCTGTAGCTTCTCTACTTCCTCAAAACTACCTGCCCCTCCACCTAGCTTCATATTGTTTGCAAACTTTGCAACAAAATCATCAATTTCATCATCCAAATGGCCCCTGCCCATCCCCCACGAGTCATCTGTTGTCGGCCCCCAACCAACACATATTCCACTCTCCCCTCCTACCCCTCCTCACAGCCCCCCACCTGCTATCATGACTATACCCCGTCCCCACATGAAACAACCACGGTGGGCTTCATAGCTGAACAGGTGAGAAGACAGCTGAAACGTCTCAAACCGAGCAAGGCTGCAGGACCAGATGGTGTCAGTACCAGGTTGCTCAAAGCCTGTGCCCCTCAGCTATGTGGAGTACTTCGCCATGTCTTCAACCTGAGCCTGAGGCTCTGGAGGGTTCCTGTGCTGTGGAAGACGTCCTGCCTCGTCCCTGTGCCGAAGACGCCGCGCCCCAGTGGGCCTCAATGACTATAGACCCCGGAGAGACTTGTTCTGGAGCTGCTCTGGCCTATGGTCAGGCCACACTTAGATCCCCTTCAGCTCGCCTACCAGCCCCGACTAGGAGTTGAGGATGCCATCGTCTACCTGCTGAACCGTGTCTACACCCACTTGGACAAGCCAGCGAGTACTGTGAGGGTCATGTTTTTTGACTTCTCCAGTGCGTTCAGCACCATCCGCCCTGCTCTGCTGGGGGAGAAGCTGACAGCGATGCAGGTGGATGCTTTCCTGGTGTCATGGATTCTTGATTACCTGACTGGCAGACCACAGTACGTGTGCTTGCAACACTGTGTGTCCGACAGAGTGCTTAGCAGCACTGGTGCTCCACAGGGGACTGTCTTGTCTCCCTTTCTCTTCACCATTTACACCTCGGACTTCAACTACTGCACAGAGTCTTGTCATCTTCAGAAGTTTTCTGATGACTCTGCCATAGTTGGATGCATCAGCAAGGGAGATGAGGTCGAGTACAGGGCTACTGTAGGAAACTTCATGACATGGTGTGAGCAGAATTATCTGCAGCTTAATGTGAAAAAGACTAAGGAGCTGGTGGTAGACCTGAGGAGAGCTGAGGTACTGGTGACTCCTGTTTCCATCCAGGGGGTCAGTGTGGACACGGTGGATGATTACAAAGACCTGGGGATACGAATTGACAATAACTGGACTGGTCAAAGAACACTGAGGCTGTCTACAAGAAGGGTCAGAGCTGTCTCTATTTCCTGAGGAGACTGAGGTCCTTTAACATCTGCCGGACGATGCTGAGGATGTTCTACGAGTCTGTGGTGGCCAGTGCAATCATGTTTGCTGTTGTGTGCTGGGGCAGCAGGCTGAGGGTAGCAGACTCCAACAGAATCAACAAACTCATTCGTAAGGCCAATGATGTTGTGGGGATGGAACTGGACTCTCTGACGGTGGTGTCTGCAAAGAGGATGCTGTCCAAGTTGCATGCCATCTTGGACAATGTCTCCCATCCACTACATAATGTAAACAACAGGAATTCTGCAGATGCTGGAAATTCAAGCAACACACATCAAAGTTGCTGATGAATGCAGCAGGCCAGGCAGCATCTCTAGGAAGAGGTACAGTCAACGTTTCGGGCCAAGAGCCTTCGTCCTGACATAATGTACTGGTTGGGCACAGGAGTACATTCAGCCAGAGACTCATTCCACCGAGATGCAGCACTGAGCGTCATAGGAAGTCATTCCTGCCTGTGGCCATCAAACTTTACAACTCCTCCCTTGGAGGGTCAGACACCCTGAGCCAATAGGCTGGTCCTGGACTTATTTCCTGGCATAATTTACATATTACTATTTAACTATTTATTATTTATGGTGCAACTGTAATGAAAACCAATTTCCCCCGGGATCAATAAAGTATGACTATGACAAATCATTGGCATACAATATAAAAAGAATCAGTCCCAACACAGAAACCTATGGAACACCACTAGTGACCAGCAGTCAACCAGAAAATACTCCCTTTCTTCCTACTCTTTGCCTCCTGCCAATCAGCCACTGCTTTATCATGCTAGAATGGTCTCATAGCTTGTTAAGCAGCCTCATGTGTGGCACCTTGTCAAAGGTCTTCTGAAAATCCAAGTACAAAGCATCAAGCGATTCTCCTTTATCTATCATATTTGTTATTCTTCAAAAAAATGTCAATAGACTTCTCAGGCAGGATTTTCCCTTGAGGAAACCATGCTGACTATGGCCTATTTTATCATGTGCCTCCAAGTTCCCTGAGACCACGTCCTTAATAATCAACTCCAATCCCTTTCTAACCACTGATGTCAGACTAACTGACCTATAGTTTCCTTTCTTCTGCCCCTCTCCCTTCTTGAAGAGTGGAGTGATATTTGCAATTTACCAGTCTTCCAGAACCATTCAAGAATCTAGCGATTCTTGAAAGATCATTACTAATCCCTCCACAATCTCATCAGCCACCTCCTTCAGAATTTTGTGGTGTATACCATCTGGTCCAGGGACCCATCAGTTTTTGAAAAGTTAGGGTAATTTCACACACTTCATGACCCCTGACACCTGGAACTTCCATCACACTTCTGGTGTCTTCCACAGTGAAGAATGATGCAAAATACTTATTCAGTTTGATTACCATATTCTTGTCCCCCATTACTATCTCTCTAGCATCATTCTGCAGCGATCCAATATCCACTCTCACCTCTCTTTTACACTTTATGTATCTGAAGAAACTTCTGGTATCCTACTTAAAATTATTGGCTAGCTTACTTTCATATTCCATCTTTACCTTCTTAATGACGTTTTTAATTACCTTCTGTTGGTTTTTCAAAGCTTCCCTATCCTCTACCTTCCCACTAATGTTTGCTCTGTTATATACACTCCCTTTGGCTTTTATGTTGACTTTGACCTCTCTTGTTAGTCATCTTTCCTTTAGAATATTTAGGATATTTCTTCCTCTTTGGGACGGAATTCCAAATTGCTTCCAGAAATTCCAGCCATTGCTGCTCTGCCGTCATCCCTGCCAGTGTTCTCTTCCAATCAATTCTGGTTCATTATACAAAAGCCAATCCAGGATAACTGATCCCCTAGTGGGCTCAACCACAAGCTTCTCTAAAAAGCCATCTCATAGGCACTCTAGAAATTCTTCCACCTGGGATCCAGCACCAATCTGATTTTCCTAATCTACCTGCATATTGAAGTCCCCCATGACTATTGTAACACTGCCTTTTTGGCTTGCATTTTCTATCTCCCGTTGTCATTTGTAGGGCACATTCTTACTACTGTTTGGGGGTCTGTATACAACTCACATCAGGGTCTTTTTACCCTTGCAATTCCTTGGTTCTATCCACAATGATTCAACATCTTCTGACCCCATGTCACCTCTTGCTAATGATTTGATTTCACCCTCAGGTTTAACCATTCAATTCCTTCACCCCCATTTCCAATAAAATGTCATTTGTGGCTAATTCATTTTGTTTTCTCAGCTTCAGAACTATAAAGTTTCAATCCAAAACCTTTTAGCACAAAATAGCTAGATTGCCAAAATAGAGTTCTGGAGGAGTGCTGCACTGACACAATAATAAAAATAATAATATTTATAGCCACTTAAAACTGAGACCAATCAAGCAGTTGAGGGGAAAAAAAAGACATGCATGAAATAGTCATCTCCAAAAATGTACACACATTCATAATGCATGTATATTATTGAGTAATGGAACTTGAGACTGACATGACAGCATACAGGGACAACCTCATCAACAGTTTATAGCACAATATCCCCTCATGCAAGTAAATACACAATGAATAGCAGATCAAGATAGCGTGATAATAAAAAAATATCTATAATTGGTATCATCTCAAAGTCACGACATGATAGCATTAAACAATTAGGCTGAAACAGCAATATTTATGTAAATCTCCAGAAAGCCACAATGCTAAACACCACTAGCGTTGTCTGAAAGTTCCTAGCAATTGAGAAATCGGTGTGCTTGGCTATGCCCATACCCCAGGTTTTCCCAGCCTGAACCGAGAAAAAGTAAAGAATAAAAGACAAAAAGATGTCAGGTTAAATAAATAGGTTCTGTGCTAACGTTTAAAATTGTCAACTGAGTCTGCATCCTTCACAGTTTTAGGTATTGAGTTTCACAGTTTAGTAATGTAGCTGACCTGCCAATTATATCTTGAGGGAGATTTTTTTAAATTTAGGAGACCTGAGCAGTCTAGCAGGATTATAAAACAAAATTGATTCTGTGAAAGGCCCCATCTGCTCTCCCAGTGTACATAATGTATACTATGGTACTATTTAAAAAAAAAAGGACCATTCCCAAAACCCTGACCAATAATTGACCCTCAGTAGCCTGACAAAAACAGATACTTGTTGAAGAACACAATGTGCAAATTGTCCATCACATTTCAGAATTTCATCAACCATAAAGCAGTTTGGGATGCTAAAGCATGGGGACAGCTGTACAAAAGCAAGTCTTAATTTGTCCTATTTTCCTTAAATCTATCAGCAAAATGTAAAAAATTTTAATGGCACTCAAAGTACAATAATGGAGCATGTAGATTACCAGACAGAAGGACTTCCACGTTCCTTATATTTATTTTTATTCCTGTCCTGAAATTCTTTTTTCAACATCCTTTCATGTTTCTAGGAGTTGCCCTTGATGATCTCACTTCAATCTCTTAGCTACTTCACTGGAACACACCCCTCAATGCTACTGAGATGCAAAACAAGTGCCAAAACATCGGTAGCCATAATGTAATCATTTAAAATCCTAGAGCTTTGTAAACTTATGCAATTTGCCTCTCTGCAGTACAGGAAAGAGTAACGAGTATATGGTAGGAAACTTACCCTTTGCCTTAACCCTCACTGGCCTGTTCCTCTTCAGCTCTAGTCCCAGTGCATCATAAAAAGTTGTTATCTCTATTAAAGCAAGGTTGTGGATCTTTTTCATATCTTGACAGGACAGATCCCCAATCCGTGTTACCCCCAGTCTGTCTTTCGGAATGGTGAATTTCTGAAAATGAAACAGATCCACACAATTAGTGAACTCCTTAAATTCCTAACTCCTTTGACAGAACAATGTTCAATGCTCAGCAGGCCTGGCAGCAACTGTGCAAAGAGATATTTCAGCTCAAAGAACTGTTCTGAAGAAGGTATCTGAGAAAAAAAATAACAATTTTGTTCCTCTTTCCACAAATGATGCCTCACTAACTAATTCCAGCATTTCAGGTTTTATTTCAGATTCCCAAAATGTGCACATTTTAAATTTCCTTTTTATTCTTTTTGACAAGTGTTAAAAGCTTATGAGCAGGCAATTTCATGAAGAGATATATATTCATCTTTAATTCTTTCACATGGCACTTTACTGGAAAGTGAGCAGCTTTAGGTTTATTTTTGGTAGTTGCACAGAGATTGCAGAGGAAGCTTGGTTAGGGTATCAGGCTTTGATTTTAAATCTGGCCTTAGCTTAAACATGCCTTGCATATCATGCAAGTCAACTCATCTGCTATTAAAGTTGTTAGATAAAGTAGCTTTAGTAGAATCAGTCTTCCAACTTACAGGTAGTGTTGTGCTGTTGGGCTTCTTTGGACAATTGGTTCTGGTTTCCTGTACCTTCTGAGCTGCCATCAGAGACTCTGAATAGGGGATGTCCCACTTCAGGTCCTCTGTTTCTTCAGTGTTGCTTTGCTGGCTTTCAATTTCACGATTTTTGATGTCTCCTAAAAAAAAGCAATTTTTATCGCATAAACAGTATATAAAGACCAAAAAGCATGAATTGTGGATGAAAATTACCATTGAAGTATTTTCCTGTTAATGTTTTAATCCGTTCAGAATTGCAAAACACAGAATTGTGGGCCTTATCACGTGCTATTTATTCCCTTCAGAGACTAAATAGCTTGAGAGAGTACATGTTGAAAAAACTTCAACTTACAGAATGGGATGGCGAAATGAAGGTGCTTATGACATGGATCATAGAAGCAGATGCACATTACAAATTTGCCTCTCACAGAAATGCCCATAGAATGTATCACCGGGCAATGGAAATATGCCTAGCATAGAAATTATTTTACTTCAAGTACATTAGAAAGTATGAGATTGCATTAAGGCCACATTGTTTTGACAGGGTGCAAGGGTTGTTTCTCTGTATTTAGCCATGCTAAAAATAAATGCATATCATGACACTGCAAATAATTTTAGCAATACTCGTGATTGGATTCAATATTACTCGTGAAGTTTAATGGATTTATACAATACTTTTTGAGCCCTTTTATATATTCAGATTAAATCCCAAAATTTCTTGAACATTCTAATGTCTTTAGAATCCACAACAGAAGGTTCAGAAAGGGTGGTCTAACATTGAAAGTAGGGGAAAGGCATTTGGTCAGTTCTGGGTTTGATCATAAGCAGCATATATCCTCTATAATCAATTTATCTTGGCTTCTTCTATCAGTGCTGATATTTCATTGAGATTTTTGTTTTCCTTCCTTCCACAGCTGGCATCCCACATGGCCTACATAACCCTCCTTCTAAGCTAAAAATCAATATGTTGGATCTTCCCCATTCATTGCTTGCCAAGATGTAAACCACATTCCCTTTCTCAGATTTCATTTTTATAACTTCTACAATCCACATTGCTTCAGGTGATCCCTATTCTTTATTCCTCAGTTCATCTGGCATTGCTTTAACCTTATTGTGAATTATTTTAGTTTTCATCTAGGCAGTTAAAATATGATTGGTCTGGAACACTTTAGCAGACTTGCATTTCCTTCCACTATTATTGAGGTGTAGAAATTTTCCAGTAACCTGTTTCAGCAAGATTTAAGAAGAAAATAATATCATTTGGAAATCACTCAAAACTTAGAGGTATACAGGTTCAAATGAAAAGATTTTGTTAATCAGACTATAACATCCTTGCTTCAGCAGTTGCCTGGAATGTTTAAATTGAGTGATTGTAGACCATTGAAACAATGGCAACATCACCTAAATACAATAGGTAATTACACGTTAAAGACTAAATTAAACTTTTAGAAACCAAACACCGTGAGGTTTATCAACAGAAAATATAATCTTGAAATCTTGAGAAAAGTTTGAGAAACTTTGAAAAAGAACCAGATTTCAGATTCCACAGTATTTAACACTATTCGATTACTTCCAGAAAGTAACAGTAATCAATCTCAAGTGACCAGATAAATATTTATCAATAAAACATTAAGATTTTGTTCTACAATAAAATGATGAGAATATTTCACATCCTGTACTTCAACAATCTCCAATTGTGTACCAAGGTTATTTTGACAAGCAGGAAGAGGCTATATATACCCTAGAAACAAGATAGTAGAAGTAGTTTTGATTGTTCTATTCTAATCTATTTTTATTCTAATTACAAAATTACCTTGATCAGATTTCTATTTTGAGTATGGATAATAAATGTCAGCCTTTGGGCACCACAAGCAAGACTACCCATACTTAATAGCTCTTGAAAAGGACATAGTGAGCCACTTTCTTGAACTCATGCAGTTTACTGCAGGACTATGAAGAGAAAGTTCCAACTCTTAGACCAAGCAAAAATTATAATATATCTCAAAGTCAGGATAATGGTGGGACACCTCCAATTATTGGTGTTTCCAAGTACCTGCTGCCCTTGTTATTCTCGGTGGTAGAGGTCACAAGAATGGAAAGTACTGTATGTTACCTAGTTGAGATCAGAGTTGCATAGAGTTCCACAAAATCCGATGCTCTGAGACTAAACTCCACCCCATTGCTTTCATTGAACAAACAATAAATTGGAGATTGCGTAAGATGTTACTCTTGTATCAACCAGAAGTTTACTGACACATCAAGACAAAATGGAGAATGATCTATTACAGTTCCAGGTCTATCAGACTGCAAAGGGTTTTCAACACATCATGCTATAAATGAACAATGCTGACTTTATCAATTCCATCATATATTGATTTAAATTTATGGTAATCAGGCTAACGATTAAATAACAACTTTCAGTTCTCTGCACTATATTTTAAATATTAATGATGGTAATATCTCTTCAATAACTCAAAGCCCAACTTTGGAGAAAGTAACCACTTCCAGAAAATTCTTAAATCAATTTTATTCTACATTAGAACATGCTCTTAGAAAGCAAAGATCAGTAATGGATGTCAAGTAACATAAACACAATATGTAACAATAATTTTCATAAATGGATCCTGACAGACACAATGTTATTGAATTCATTCCTTCAATGCAAAATGTTGGTTTTGCATTTAATCCCCCTAAGTGCCCCACCTAGCTTCTTGCTCTCCTGAATGTATTGACATCTGCTGGAATTCAGTTGCCTGATCTGATAAGCACATGACTTCATATTCAACACCTCTCAATTACATACTGCAAAAATTAAGCTGCTTTACTATGTCACAGTACAGTATACCTGAGCCAGAATCAGTCTTCACCATGTACAAACACAGAACACCGAATATTAATCAAGAACAAAGGAATTAGTGGATCATTATTATTTGTTGCATTAAGATCAATAGTTGTTCTTCTACTGTCACCCAAGCAATGACCAAACTACTTTATATGGCTCGAATATTAAACATATTACTGAAACTAATTTTGTGCTCAATTGATATATTACTATATTAAATATGTGATTAATGAGTTATATTTCTTAAATGTAGGAAGTTCTGGGTATTGGGTAAGCCAAAAACAGGAATATAAATGCAGTAAGCTGGGCTAACAAACTAAAGTGAAAAAAAAACAACTTTGTTTTCTCATTTGATATTCAAATAGCATTATCCATCATTTGCTTTTCAAATACATTAACAAATGATTTATGAAGAGTTTTCCTCTCACCTCTAAAGTGACTTTCTTATTCTTTGCTGGGTTCTCATTACATTCATTGTAAGTTTTACTTGATAAGTTGTTCAATTCAGAAAATTTTTTGATCTTAATCAATTTGGGTTAGCGATTCCTATTTTAGGTAACATATTTTTTCCTCCCTCTTTTACGAATCGTGCTTTTCAAATTTGGAAGACTAAGGGTATTTCACGGTTTTTGGATTTATTTTTAGATGGGTCCCTTATGTCTTTTGAACAATTATCTAATAAATATAACTTATCAAGAATACATTTTTTTAAGATATCTACAAGTTAGAAATTTCCTAAGTACTATACTTTCTTCCTTTCCAATGCTTCCTCCTACATACATTTTAGATACTATAATTAACCTTAATCCATGTCAGGAAGGTGCATCGGCTATGATTTATAATATTATTATGAAACTTAGGAAAGCTCCATTTGATAAGATTAGGGTAGATTGGGAACAGGAATTGGGGTTTACCATTTCCGTGGATGACTGGGGGCAGATTTTACAATTAGTCAATACTTCCTCTATCTGTGCTAAACATTCCCTAATTCAATTTAAAGTTGTTCATAGAGCACATATGTCCAAAGATAAGTTAGCGCGCTTTTATTCTCATATTAATCCTTTTTGTGATAGATGTCCGGGGCAGATAGCCTCTTTAACTCATATGTTTTGGTCTTGCCCTACTTTGGAAACTTTTTGGAGAGACATTTTTAATATTATCTCCAAGGTATTGAATATAGATATCTCTCCTCACCCTATTACTGCTATCTTTGGACTACCTAAAATTTCCAGTAATCTTTCCCCTTCAGCCCGTAGAATGATTGCATTTCTTACTTTAATGGCGAAAAGATGTATCTTACAACATTGGAAAGAGTTTAATGCTCCAACTACCTTTTTTTGGTTTTCTCAGACGATATTATGCTTGAATTTGGAGAAAATTAGAAGCAATCTTTATGACTCATTTAAATTTGAACAGACTTGGAGATCTTTTATTCAATATTTTCATTTAATGTAATATATACCCTTCTTGTTTTTTTTACTGTTTTTAATGGAGGTCGGGATTGAGGACGTGATTTTAAGTTTAACTCTGTTTGGTTTCAAGTTAGCCCATTGCTTTGCTTTGCTTTTAGTTAGTTGCACGGTGGGGGGTTTTTTGGGGGGGGGGTTTCCTTTTCTCTATTGATATATATATAAAAATTAGTATACTATTATGTTACCTTGGTATGTTATGTTTAAATTACATTGTAGTATTTTTTTATTTCTTTTGTATTAATATCTTCTGTAATTTAATTATATTCTAACAGTGTATTAGTGTCTATATGGCTTACCTTTTTGTATACTTATTCAATAAAAAGATTTAAAAAGAAAGATAAGTTGTGAAGTCTACCAACCAACTGCATGAAGTGCACATGATTAACAGAGACTAATGCTTAGGGAATGGACACATTGGACAATATATCCACACACAAAATACTGCAATCCATGCGTCTAAACTGTGCCTGTTTACTTTTGACACTGCTCCCATTTGAAAATTGCAAGGGACACTTCCCGTTGCAGTCCACCTTAGAAGGGACATTTTACTTGCCCATCAAAATGTGTGCACTCCTCTTAATTACTTACTGACTCCAACTGGATCAAAGTTGCACCTTTGGACTGTTAACTCAAGGTTCAACAATTAATACATCACACTGCTAGTTAGGAGCACTGTATATGATTTAATTTGTCCAAGGTATATCCTTCCTGTGTACTAAAAACCATTTCCTGAAATTTTTGAAATTGGAATTGGTTTATTATTGCTATATGTACTGAGATACATTGAGAAGCTGAGTCCTGCAGGCCATCCCACAGATCATTAAAAACTTCAGTATATCATGGAAGTACAAGAGAAAAAGAATAACAGAATCAGAATACAGTGTCACAGTTAAAGTTGTTTATACAAGAGATTTTCACTGATGGCCATTAGTACCCAATAGCTTCTGATGAAGATGGCAACCATTGGGTACAATCAGACTTTTCGACACTCAGGGTATAGGAAAGCTCTTCCCAAGAGACCCTTGCACCATTAACCACAGCACATTTATATTCCTCCTCCCACCTCGTCTGACTTTTGAAACTTATCCCCATTTCACCTCAATTTTTGGAATTTTCCACACTACCTTCCCAATTTGGACACATTCCCACACAACTGAGGCTGCTGTGGAGGGATCACTTGGAAAGTGTTGGCTGTCATTAATGTTGTGCCTGTCTGCTCAGCCAGCAGCATTGCCTGTGTAATGCGCTGCTGAAATTTTAACACCTCTTATTGGAAGGAAACACAGAAAAAAATGTCTTACAGCAAGAAACCACCTCAGCTTAGGGAATATGCTACAAATAATGCCTGTTACATATACCAAATTTGTGGGGAGCTTCTCGTTCTAGGAAACTCTTTCCTTGGCAGTGTACCTATGTCAGATGTGGCTCCTTTTACTTCCAAGAGTGACACAGTTGAAAACAATTACTACTCCATACAACTCACATATGGGGAAGACATAGTCAAATGCACACTTCTCCTCGCTCAAGTTATTTTCCTTTTCTAAGCCTAAGACCAAAGAGGACAGGAATATTTATTCTTATTCCTACCCTTTCGTCTTCTCCTGAGCTCTCCAACAACTTGTTTCTGCGCTTGAACAGTGCCTACCTTTTGTGGGATCCCAAGATGTTTTTTCCTCTGCCTGTTGAACACCATTGGAAGTAGGTGAAGACTCAGGTGCCATGAACTCAATTCTGGCCTGTGATTGAAAAAGAAAGAAAGTATTAACTAAACTGCCATTATTGACCATAAGACATCTTCCATTCTTTGGCTTGGGTATTCAACTTGAGTATCGCTTGCTTTGTGGGCATCCTAAGCCTTTAAGTCTGGCATGTAAGAAATCACATGTACCTGTCGGAAATACAGAGTCTGCTAAATTGCTATATGCAGAAGAGAAAACAAAAAATAAGGCATCTAGATTTGCATCTACTAGGAATGAAACAGGATTTCACTCATTAGTATCTTCCAATGAATGGCTTGTTTGGAAGCCCATTACATTTCATCAGCCTAAACAACACTGGTAGCTAAGGATGCAAGATGCTTCCCAAGATTCCACACTCAAACTATGCAGGCCAGATACAGCTCTATGAAATTAGGTCTGACGTTGAATGTTACCTGTCCGACGGGTTGTTCTTGTTTTGGGAATATTCAAATTCCCAGCTCAATTTCATGCTGATAATTTATCAAATTATTGCAGCCTAACATAGTCCATTTACAAAGTTTCTTATATACTAGCCTTTCCAAGGAAGTTCATTCATGTGATTCCTGGGATGGCAGGACTTTCATATGAAGAAAGACTGGATGAACTGGGCTTGTACTCATTGGAATTTAGAAGATTGAAGGGGGATCTGATTGGACAGGCTAGATGCAGGAAGATTGTTCCCGATGTTGGGGAAGTCCAGAACAAGGGGTCACAGTTTGAGGATAAAGGGGAAGCCTTTTAGGACCGAGATTAGGAAAAACTTCTTCACACAGAGAGTGGTGAATCTGTGGAATTCTCTGCCACAGGAAGCAGTTGAGGCCAGTACATTGGCTATATTTAAGAGGGAGTTAGATATGGCCCTTATGGCTACGGGGATCAGGGGGTATGGAGGGAAGGCTGGGGCGGGGTTCTGAGTTGGATGATCAGCCATGATCATAATAAATGGTGGTGCAGGCTCGAGGGGCCGAATGGCCTACTTCTGCACCTATTTTCTATGTTTCTATGAAAAGCTCCAAGTCAAAATCAGAAAAGTCCGATTGCTCAGAAGTTGCAATTAAAAGGGAACTAAATATTGGTCAGTGAAATCTCTGAATAAAATGAAAAAAATACAAGCCAAACTTGTTACTCTTACTTTCCCGGTCCAAGTGGTAACTTTGTTGCAGTTGGATCATTTGGATCACTGCTGGATCATCTTACTTGTACTCCAGATGCAAATGATAAATGCTGACTTGGCAGAATTTCAGAAAGGTTGTTAATGTCCATTAATATAGAGACAGAGGGGGAGGGGGAGCGGATTGGGAATACGAGAAATGCGTGAAAGTGTTGATTTTCAGCCCATTACTGCTTATCTGAGGTGTGTCACTTGCTAATCAATACACGGAACAAGAAATTACCAGGGTAACCATTTTAACACAAACCATGCTCAGAAATACAGAGGGCCAAGGAGCTGATTATTGAGTTCAGGGGAACAAAACCAAAGTCCATGATCCTCATCGGAGGATCAGAGAGGGTGAGAGTCAGCAACTTTCAATTCCTCTGTGTTATTATTTTGATAGACCTGGCCTGGTGCCAGCACACAAATGCAATTGCAAGCAAAGCACGGCAGCACCTCTACTTCATGAGGAGTTTGTGAAGATTCAGCATGACATCTAAAACTTTGACAAATTTCTTTGGATGCGGAGTGGAGAGTATATTGACTGGCTGCATCACAGCCTGGTAGGGACACACCAATGCCTTTGAATGGAAAAATCCTACAAAAAGTAGTGGATACGGCCCAGTCCATCATGGGTAAAACTCTCCCTACCCGTTAGCACATCTACGTGAAACAGTGTCAGAGGAATGCAGCATTTATTATCAGTGACCTCCACCACCCAGGCTATGCACTCTTCTCGCTGCTGCCATCGGGAAGGTAGTACGGAAGCCTCAGGACTCATACTGCCTGGTTCGGGTACAGTTATGACCCATCAACCATCAGGCTCTTGAACCAAAGCGAATAACCTCACTCAACTTCACTTGTCCCATCACTGAAATGTCTCACCTTCAAGGACTCGTCATCTCATGTTCGCATTATTTATTTTTAATTAATTCTTTCTTTTTGTATTTGCACAGTCTTCTGCACTCTGGAAGAAAACTCAAGTTGGTGCAGTCTTTCACTTATTCAGTTAGGGTTATTATTCTATAGGTTTAGTTATTAGGTATGCCCATAAGAAAATGAATCTCAGGGTTGTAAACGGTGAACCCCCCCCCCCCCCCACACACTGGACTCTCAGATCACTTATCTGTAGTGTTAGTTCCAGCATACAAACCAGTGATCAAATGGGTCAAACCAGTTCTAAAGGTGGTGAAAACCTGGCCTGAGGCTGTAATCTCTGCCCTGCAGAACAGATTTGATAATACAAACTGGAGAATGTTCAGGGAGGCTGCTACCCATAACAATCATGTTAACATCGAAGAATATGTGGATCCTGTGACCAGCTACATAGTACCAAGGGTGTTACCATCACGAAACACATCCGGGTGAGGGTAAACCGGAAGCCATGGCTTACTGCAGAGATCCGTGCCAGGCTGGTGCATTATCACAATGCTACCTTCAGATCACGGGAGGTGATGGCACTTAGGAAAGCAAGAACTGTGCTTTCCCGCTCCAACAGGAAGGCGAAATGGGAGCATTCTCAGAGAAATTACAGCCACTTCCACGATACATGAGGCACAATGCACATCTGGCAGGGCATTCAGAGGATTACAAGGTGACAAGTCTACTCCGCGCATCAGTGACCACGATGCTTCATTCCCTGCGAGGCCGAATGTCTTCCACACCCGGCTGGATATGCAGAACACAGTGCTGACGAGGAAGGTCCCCTCGTCCCAGGGGAGCTGGCACTGTGTCTGACTGAAGCAGAGGTGAGGAAAACCCTGGCCAGAGTTAACCCACGTAAGCTGTGGGGCCCAATGACATACCAGATCGGATTCTGGAGAACTGCACAGCTCAACTGACGGAGGTGCTGACTGATATAATCAACATCTCTCTGGAACAATCCATCGTTCCCTCAGTTTTCAAGGCAGCAACCATCATTCCAGTGCCAAAGAAGGCAACAGTAACCTACTGGTGGCATTAACATCAACCATTATGAAATGCTTTGAGCTACTGGTCATGGAGCACATTAAAGCCTTTCTTCTGGCTACACTGGACCCTTTCCAGTTTGCTTATTGCTCAATTCGATCCACTGACCTTTGCCCTCCACTCTGTCCTGCCCCACCTGGAAAATGGGTTGTCATATGCCAGATTGCAGTTTATAGACTTCAGTTCGGCGTTCAACACCATCATACTCCAGACACTGGTGGGGAAACTGTCCTCTCTGGTCTTAACACCTCCCTCTGCAACTGGATACTGGACTCCTAACTGCATAGGCCACTGTCAGTCTAAGTGGGCAGCAACATCTCTTGTGCCATTACACTGAGCACTGGCACTCCTCAAGGCTGTGTGCTCAACCCGCTACTCTTCACACTGATGACATACGATTGTGTCACATGATCCAGCACAAACCGTGACGTCAAGTTTGAGGATGACAAAATCAAGAACAATGAAGGGACCGAGTATAGAGAGGAAGTGCAACGGCTGGTGGATTGGTGTGAGAACAACCTAAACCTGAATGTTGAGAAGACAAAGGAAATCATTGTGGACTTCAGGAAGGTGCAGATGAACTAACCCCCTCGGCGAATACATGGCTCCTCCGTAGAGTGAGTTAAGTGCACCAAGTTCCTGGGAGTTCACATTATGGATGACCTCAACTGGTCCCTTAATATCACGTCCCTGAACAAGAAGGCACAGCAGCACCTCCACTTCCTAAGATTGAGGGAAACAAGGCTCTCTCCACTCCCACCCACCCCCAATTTAACTGTGTTTTACAGGAGCAATGGTGAGAGCGTCCTGACAAGTTGCATCTCCATCTGGTATGTGAGCAGCTGCACATCGGACCAGAAGTCCCTATAAAGGACTGTGAGAACAGTTGAGAGAATCATAGGGGTCTCCCTACCATCCATCAGGAACATTTATCAGGAGTGCTGCATACACGGGACTCTTAATATTATAAAGGATCCCAGTCATCCATCCAGCATTCTCTTTGACTTTCCACCATCGGGCAGGAGACTATGATGCATAAAAACAAGAATGGTCAGAATGAAAAACAGTTTCTTCCCCCAGGCAAATTAGGCTTCTGAATTCCTTGATGCATCATATTTGAAGTGTCACTGGTTAATCCGTTCTGCTCCTTACAATATTTAATATTAATGCAATTTAGATTGTTATTTATGCATGATTTATCTGTAGATTTTATCCTCACCTTCATAAGCTATCTTGTGTTACATGTACTATGTGCTTTACACTCCGGTTTGAAGAAACATTGTCTCATTTCTATATACATCATGTATTATATATGTTATACTGTATGCATGTTTATAGTTAAATGACAATAAACTTGACTTGAAATACATGTAGTTTGATAGTACACTTTACTTTGAAGTGTTGAAAGACTAAGTCCTGGAAAATATTGGTGTTAAGTATTGGTACCTTCGCCATGTTGGCTGTGTTGATACCTTGTTCAAAGCTTAATTTCAGTAATTCTTTTACTTTAAGAAAATCTTCTTTTTGTGCATTGCAATCAGATATGTACTCTTGTTTTTGTAAACTCAATTTCAGGTTATAGAAGAGCAAGATATATCAGCTAGTTGAGTGGTGTCACAGCAACAACCTTGCACTCAATGCCAATAAGACCAATGAGCTGGTTGTGGACTTCAGGAAAGGTAAGACAAGGGAACACGAACCAATCCTCAGAGGGATCAGAAGTGTAGAGCATGAGAAATTTTAAGTTCCTGGTTGTCAAGGTTTCTGAAGATCTGACCTGGTCCTATCATATCGATGCAGCCATAATGAAGGCATGACAGCGGCTATATTTCATTAGGAATTGAGGAGATTTGGTTCGTCACCTAAAACACTTGAAAACTTCTAAGGATGTACCACGGAGGGCATTCTGACAGGCTGCATCACTGTCTGGTATGAGGGTGAGGGAGCTGGCTACTACATAGGATCGAAAGCTATGGAAAGTTGTAAAATTAGTCAGCTCCATCTTGGGTATTAGCCTCTGTAGTACTCAAGACATCTTCAAGGAGCAGTGCCTCAGAAAGGCAGTGTCCATTATTAAGGACCCCAATCACCCAGGGCATGCCCACTTCTCACTGTTACCATCAGGAAGGAGGTACAGAAGCTTAAAGGCACACATTCAATGATTCAGGAACAGCTTCTTCCCCGCTGCCATATGATTCATAAATGAATACTGAACTCATGAACACTACAAACTAAATTAAAAATAGTACAAAAATGGAAATAATATAAAAAAGTGAGCTAGTGTTGTAGTGTTCATGACACACATACATTGCAATTGATTTACTCATTTAATTATTCAATATTATCATGTATTGCATTGCACTGCTGCTGCTAAGTTTGCAAATTTCACGACATATGCCAGTGATAATAAACCTGATTCTGACACTGATTCGACACTGAAACAGTTCCACTTATTGCTGGGGTGGAAGGCCGAGTGAAAGAGTTGGTGGAAGATATTGGGAAGGGAGGGGTGGAGCAAATATTAATTCCCAGAAAAGAAGTTACAAGAGTGGATCTAGGAGAATGTGCATGCAGTTGCTAAGGTAGAGAATGTTATTGTTCAGGAAGACAACTGAAGTACAACCAAGTGGTCTGCTTTGCTCTGAAGTGCTGAGCACCTGAGCTTTGCTGAAGATCCAGACAAGTACATGTTTCTCCATTCATTTCCCCCTAATTCATTATACAGTGCTGTGAATGCAGCCCAGTCAATAAAGCTTCCCTTCCAATGACTCCATCTGCATTTCTTGCTGCCTCAGGAAAGTAGCCAACTAGATGCAAGGACAGCTTCTTTCTCATTGTTATCTCACTCAATCCCACAGGAGATTCTCTGGATGTGAAAGACACCTGGATGGGATGCCGGGGTCAGGGATGTTGTAGATCTGATCCACAGCAATCTAAAGGGATAGGGTGAGCAGCCAGAATCAAGGTAATTAACCAGTACCAATAATACTGGTAGGAACTGCATGGAAGTCCTGAAGAGAGAATATAGGAAGCCGAGTAGAAAACTGAAAAACAGGACCTCCAGGTTAGTAATCTCTGGATTGCTGCCTTTGCCACACACCAGTAAGGGTAAGAATAGGTAGATTTGGCAGATGAATATGGGGCTGAGGAATTAGTGCAGGGGGCAGAGTTTCAGATTTCTGGATTATTGGGATCACTTTTGGGGAAGGTATGATCTGTAGAAAAGGGATGGGTTATACCTGAACCTGAGGGGAACTAATATCCTTGCAAGCAGGTTTGCTAGAGCTTTTGGGGAGTGGTTCAACTAATTTGATAGGGAAATGGGAACCAGGTTCAGGATGGGGCAGTAGGTATGCAAGTAGATGCAGTGTGTAGTGAGACTGAGAATAAGGATAGACAGATAATAGGGAAAAATTACAGGCAGTGGAATGAGTTAAGTGTAACACGAAGACAAATATTGAAAAGGGTGATGAATACAGAACTATGTGATATTTTGAATGTTCACAGTATACAGAATAAGGCAGATGATTTTGTTGCGCAGTTAGAAATTGGCGAGTATGAGGATGTTAGCATCACTGGGCAGTGGCTGAAAGAAGATCATAGTTGGGAGCTTAACATCCAAAGGATAGACCTTGTATCAAAAGGACAGGTGAATAAGCAGAGGGTGTGGGTGGTTCTGTTGGTAAAATATGAAAGCAAATTCATAGAAAGATGACAAAAGATTGGAAGATGTAGAATCCTTGTGAGTAGAGTTAAGAAAATGCAAGGTTAAAAAGACCTGATGGGAGTTATATTTCGTTCTCTGAAGCATAGTCAGGTTGTGGGGTACAAATTACAATGGGAGATAGAAAAAAAGAGAAAAATGAAAGAAGAGTAATGTTATGACAGTCATGGGGAATTTCAATATTTAGGTTGATTGGGAAAATCAGGTTTTTTGGATTTTTAAGAGCATCCTGAGGTTGAGCCCACTCGGGGAAGTGCTATTCTGGATTGTGTGTTGTGCAATGAACTGGAACTGATTAGCGAGCTTAAGGTAAAGGAACTCTTAGGGGACAGCAATCATAATATGATAGAACTCACAATGCAGTTTGAGCAGGAGAAGCTAAAGTCAGATATAATATTACCGTAGAGTACAGGGAATTACAGAAGCATGAGAGAGAAGCTAGATAAAGTTGATTGGAAAGGATACTAGCAAGGTAGTTCGATTTTCTGGGAGCAATTTGGAAGGTGCAGGATAGATCCATCACTAAGATGAAGTAGTATTCTAAAGGGAAGATGAGGCAACTATGGCTGACAAGGGAAGTCAAAGACAGCATAGAAGCAAAAGAGAAGGCAGATAATATAGAAAAACTTAGTGGAAAGTTAGAGGATTGGGAAGGCTTTAATAACCAACAGAAATCAACTAAAAATCAATAAGGATAGAAAAGATGAAATATGAAGGTAAGCTAGCCAATAATATAAAAGAGGATATCTAAGTTCTTTTTTTTATAGAGAGAGTAAAAGTGAGGTGAGAATAGATATCAGACTGCTAGAAAATAACATTGGAGAGCTAGTAATGGGGACAAGGAAAATGTAAACATACTCAATAAGTATTTTGCATCAATCTTCACTGTGGAAGACACTGGCAGTCTGCTAGAAAATCTAGAGTGTCAGGGGGCCGAAGTGAGTGTAGTTGCTATTACTAACGAGAAGGTGCTTGGGAAGCTGAAAAGTCTGAAGGTAGATACAGTAAGTTGCCTAGACCAGATGGACTGCTCCACGAGGTTTTGAAAGAGGTAGTTGAAGAGATTGTGGAGGTATTAGTAACAATCTTTCAAGAATCGCTAGATTCGGGAATAGATCTGGAGGACTGAAAAATTGCAAATGTCACTCCACTCATTAAGAAAGGAAGGGAGGCAGAAGATAGAAAATTATTGGACAGTTAGTCTGACTTTAGTGGTTGGGAAGATGTTGGAGTCCATCATTAAGGATAAGGTTTTGGGGTACCTGTTGACACATGATAGAATAGGCTAAAGTCAATGTGGTTTCCTTATGAAAAAAAATTCCTGACAAATCTGTTGGAATTCTTTGAGGACGTAATAAGCAGGATAGACCAAGCAGAGAAAGTGGATGTCGTTTACTTGGATTTATAGAAGGCCTTTGACAAGGTGACACACATGAGGCTACTTAACAAATAAGATCAATGGCATTGGGGTCTATTACTTTCTAAACAGGGGGGGGAGAAGTCAAAAATCAGAGGTGCAAAGTGTCTTGGGAGTCCTTGTGCAGGGTTCGCAAAAGGTTAACTTGCAGGTTGAATCAGTGGTGAGAAAAGCAATTGCAACATTAACATTCATTTCAAGAGCAGTAGAATATAAAAGATGTGATACTGAGGCTTTTTTAGGCATTGGTCAGACCACATTTAGAGTATAGTGAGTAGTTTTGGACCCTCTATCTAAAAGATGTGTTGGCATTGAAGAGTCCAGAGGAGGTTCACAAGAATGATTCTGGGAATGAAAGGGTTAATGCACGAGGAGTGTTTGATAGCTCTGGACCTGTACTTGCTGAGGTTTAGAAGAATTTGTGGGGGGGGGGAGAGAGGGAATCTCATTGAAACCTCTCAAATATTGAAAGGCCTGGACAGAGTAGATGTTGAGAGAATGATCCCTATAGTGGGAAGGTCCAGGACCAGAGGGCACAGCCTCAGAATACAGGGACGTCCATCTAGAATAGAGATTAGAAGGAATTTTGTTTAGCCAGAGAATGGTGAACCTGTGGAATCCATTGCCACAGATGCTAGAGAAGGCCAAGTTATTATATATTCAAAGTGGAGGTTGATAATTTCTGGATAAATCATCAGGGCTTCAAAGGCTACAGGGAAAAGGCCAAAGAATGGGGTCGAGAGGAATAATAAATTAGCCATAATGGAATGACGGAGCAGACTCAATCAACCAAATAGCCTGAATCTACTCCCATGTCTCATGGTCTGATGGTTATCAGAATTTTGAACAGGCTTCTCATATGATTACTATGTCTTCTTGACCTCCCTATCTGCCAAATCATGGCTCTTGCATTTTATTCGCTTACCACTTTCTCTGTAGCTACACGACATTCTGCACTCTGCTTTCGTTTTGCTACCTCAATGTCCTTATGTATGACATTACCTGCATGAATGGCAGGTAAAGCTTTTTACTGTATCTCAGTACTTATGACAGCCATGAACCAATACCAATGAGAGGCAATACATTTCATAATAATAGGCAATATAGCTCTTCCATAACAATATTACTCACAGTGTTCAAGTCGTCAGCATATAGTTCGATGCACAGTGAGGGTTCCCGCTGATGCTTACACTCGCACACCAAATGATCCATCACTACAGGAATGTTGGCCATGCATTCTGCCGACATACAGGCTATGCTATGGAGTTCAGGAGTGAACTAACTGACAACTACCTAATCAGCTTATAGGGATCATATCGTTCCTATATTTAGATTGCCTAGTACGCTCTATATACACATACATATTTGCATACTCACTCTGAACCGGGAAGCATATTCGTGGCTTGCAAGGAAACCCACAACAAAAGTTGATTCTTACTGTCTTGTCTCACCTTGGAAAGTTCCTTAAAATGACCCAATTTTACTTGACATTTAGAATGACAGAAGTTAATGAAGTTAATGAAGTTATTGCACTTGGAAGCCAAAACTGAAATTTCTAACACTAAAATTATCCATGAGGGTGTGGTGGTTGTGTTCAGCTAACTGCACTATGGAGAAGCTAGGGAAATAGATGCAAAATTCTAAGTAAACAAAGGCAGTGCAACATAGCAACACACACCCAAAATGCTGGAGGAACTCAGCAGGTCCGGCAGCATCTAAGGGAAAAGGTAAAGAGTCAATGTTTCAGGCTGAGACCCATCACCAGGACAGCAATGCTTATCACATGTCATCAGTGTGAGTTGATAAATGATGACTGATTCTGGTTTTTGACACAGATTCAGAATCAAGTTTATGATCACTGACATATGCCAAGAAACTTACTGTTTGTGGCAGCACAGTGCAATACATAAAAATAATATCTTACAATAAAGATAAATAACTAAACAAGTAGTGTGAAAATAGTGGAGTGAGGCTCAGACTGTTCAGAAATCTGATGGCAGAGAAGAGGAAGCTGTTCCTTAAACAATGAGTATAATGTGTCTTCTAAACAGGAACTCCCAAATAAGAGCCACTTCAAACAATTCCAAAGATGCCTATTGGTCAGGATGTTACCAAGGATCTATAGGTTTCCATTGATCCATTTTACTTATGGACTCACTAACAATCTGCCTGATAGAGCACATCTGTGGGAGGGAAGTCATTGTCAATGCTTTGAGTTTAAGTACTGCATCAGGACCACAAGTCTTACTTATCAACTCACTGGATGACACTGGTCTGAGTCAGTCATAAGGGAATTGCTGAAAACTGTAACAACAGAATATTTTGGTAAGGATAATAGAATTGAGCTGAGACAACATGGATTTATGAAAAGGAAATTACATTTGATTTAATCCGCAGGAGTTCTTTAACAAGGTAACTAGCAGAAAGGAGAAAGGCGAGCTGATCAATGTAGTCCTTTTGGATTACTGGAAGGCACTTAATAGGGTCTCAGACAGGAAATTGATCAAGAAGATTAATCTACATGAAATTGAGGATAATATACTAACAGGCACTTTTGTTTAAAATTATCTGAGTCAGAAAGCAAAGAATGGAAGCAAAGGGATCCTTCGCATATTGTCTAATTTAACTACCGGGATACTACAGGGATCAGTACCTTGGCCCCAGCTCTTCACAATATATTTCAACCATTTGGCCGAGCACATTGCCAAGTTTGCCAAAGACAAAATTAGGTGGAAACTTGGATACAGAAGAAGATGCAAAGAGTTTTCAAAGGGGATATTCACAAGATCTGTGTACGTGGAATAACTTCTCTTGTTGTGAGATTATCCACATTGATGCCATCAACAAATAAAAGTTGAGTGTTAGCCCAGAGACAACACAATCTTCAAAGGGATCTAGATGTGCTTGTATACTATTACTGTAGGCCAATATGTAAATAATAATTAATATCATACAAGTAAAATAGCTATCAATTAATGATCTGGATGACAGAATTGATGGCTTTGTGGCCAAGCTTGGGCATCCTAGGTTAACTTGCAGGTTGAGATGGTAACAAGGAAGGCAAATGCAATGTTAGCATTCATTTTAAGAGGACTAGAATGTAAAAGCACTGATGCAATGCTGATAAGGCATTGGTCTGACTGTATTTGGAGTACCGTAAGCAGTTTGGACCCCATATCTAAGAAAGCAAGTGCTGGCTTTGGAAAGGGTCTAGAGGAAGTACAGGTTTCCCCTGCCATCCGAAGGTAGAGCATTCCTATGAAACGGTTCGTCCAAAATGTCGTAAAGTGAAGCAGCAATTACCATTTATTTATATGGGAAAATTTTGTGAGCGTTCGCAGACCCAAAAATGACCTGCCAAATCACGCCAAGTAACACACAAAACCTAAAATAACAGTAACATATAGTAAAAGCAGGAATGATACGATAAATACACAGCCTATATAAAGTAGAAATACTTCTCCACAATCATTACTGAACTGTTCTCCGTAGCAAAAATCTCATGCAAGCACCGTTGGCAAAAACACGGCGCAAGTGCTCTCCAGTAACCTTTAAGCTATGAAGCTGCCAAATCATACCAAATAACACGTAAAAATACACAGCCGATATAAAGTAGAAATAATGTATGTACAGTGTAGTATCACTTACCGGAATCGGGAAGACAGCGCCGAGCACACAGATGATGGTGTGTTAGACTGAGTCGTCACAGGTTGGATGGTGCAGTGGCCCCCACCCTCCAGGCCACTGACTGATACATTGCCGCGAAGCATGCAGGGGTGCAGCGGTAGCCAGGAGGCACACAGCACATCTTTAAGAAAAAAGCTGAAACAAACATGCTAATTAATTAGGTGCCACCTGGCACATAATTGTTGGCCCAGATCAGAGACGATTTTCAATTGTGTCGTCTCTGATCTGGGCCGACAATTACGTGTCGGGCGGCACCTAATTAATTAGCATGTTTATTTCAGCATTTTTCTTACAGATGTGCTGTGTGCCTCCCGGCTACCGTTGCATTCTCCGCGAATCGGTATCTGTCCATGGCCTGGGGGTTGGGGTGCTGGGACACAGGGATGTCATCTTGTCATCTGTTTCCATTAGAGCAGGCAGCTCATCTTCTCCTATGACTGCCCGCCTCGATGTCGAAGGTCGAGGTTTGTCGTCTGCTGTGGCTGACGTGGAAGGCTTGCTTGACTGATGAGCCTCGCTCATTTTTCTATCACACAGTTCTTTGTAAGGACTCAAACCATCCTGCAAATATCCCCTAAACCGACGTACCCTTTCAAAATTAAAGTCGTACTTTATCATTACTCATTCGGTTTTGATTGTTATGCTTTTTTCTTCCAATTACATCAGCTCTTCATCTGTCAGTTCTTGGTCATGGGATGCCAAAACCTCTTCAACATCATGTTCGTCAGCTTCCACAAGCCAAACTCACTTTGTTCTTACTTAGTTCACCACAATCGAAACGCTTAATTATGTCTAGTTTTACGCTGAGTGTAACACCCTTACGAGCTCTTTCAGGCTTCTCCGATACCACAGAACTCATCTTGCAAATGGCTGCTCACAGGCACGTGTTAAAGCAATGCCGTTCTGAATCCAGGGGAGAGCGGCTGCTCGGGGCACGCGCTGCCTTTTATTGCGCGCTGATTTTTTATCACACGCTGAATTTTTTCGTAACAGTGAAAACACCTTCTGAAAGCAAAAACATGAGGAATTCTGCAGATGCTGGAAATTCAAGCAATACACATCAAAGTTGCTGGTGAACACAGCAGGCCAGGCAGCATCTCTAGGAAGAGGTACAGTCAACGTTTCAGGCCGAGACCCTTCATCAGGACTCTGCAGATGCTGGAAATTCAAGCAATCTGACGAAGGGTCTAGGCCTGAAACGTCGACTGTACCTCTTCCTAGAGATGCTGCCTGGCCTGCTGCGTTCACCAGCAACTCTGGAAGCGAAAACAGGGTACTAATGTAGGTCTTTCGTAACAGTGAGGTTTCGTAAAGCGAACGTTCGAAAAGCGGGGGGCACCTGTACACGAGAAGAATCTCAGGGAGGCCAGGGTTACTGACGGCTCTGGGCCTGTACTCAACGGAGTTTAGATAGATGAGGTGGGGGTGGGGGGGAGTGATATCATTCAAACCAACCAAATATTGAAAAGCCAGGATAGAGTGGATGGGGAGATGTTTCCAGTAGTGGGGAAGTCCAGGACTAGAGGACGCTGTTCTTAAAATAAATGATATCCCTTTAGAACAGATAGGAGGAGGACTTTTTTTTTATTAAAGCCAGAGGGTGGTGAATCCATGGAATTCATTGCCACAGAGAAGTGTGTAGGCCAAGTCATTTGGGTATATTTAAAGCAGAGGTTGGTAGTTTCTTGATTAGTAAGTGTATGTGAGTCATGAGAGAAAACAGGAGAATGGGGTTGAGAGGGAAATAAATCAGATATTATCAAATGGTGGAGCAGACTCAATGGACTGAATGGTCAAATGCTCCTATACAATATCTTTTGAGACTAAAATGGGTAGTGTTTCAAGTTGATGACCTATTATCAGATCTGTCCAGTTCACTGGAAGCATATAGTTTCATTTCAATCACAATTTTAAGCTGGTTAGCATCCCAGAAAACAAAAAAATAATAAGATCATGAGACCATAAGACATAGAAGCAGGATTAGGCCATTCTGCCGGTTCAGAATTACCATGGTAGATCATTTTCCCTCTCAACCCCATTCTCCTGCCTTTTCAACTTAATCCTTTACACCCTTAATAATCAAGAACCTTTCAACCTTCATTTTAATTATACCCCATGATATGACCCCTATAACTGCCTGTGGCAATGAATTCTACAGATTCACCACCTTCAGGCTAAAAAATTCCTCCTCATCTCCATTCCAAAGGAGCACCTTTCTATTCTGAGTCTATGCCTCTGGTCCAAAACTCTCCGACTGGAAACATCCTCTCGACGTCTGCTTTACTTAGGCTTTTCAATATTCAGTAGGTTTCACTGGGATTATCCCCTCATTCTTCAAAACTGCAGTCAGTACAGGTCCACAGCCAAACATTCCTCATGTTAACCCTTTCACTTTCTGGGATCATTTGTGTGAATCTCCTTTGGATGCTCTCCAATGCCAGCACATCCTTTCTTAGATAAGGAGCCCAAAACTGCTCACAATACCTTAAGTGCGGTCTGACAAACATATTATAAAACTTCAGCATTACATCCTTGTTTTTATATTCCAGTCCTCTTGAGGTGAATGCTAGCATTACATTTTCTTTCCTTACTACTGACTCAACCAGCAAGTTATTCTTTGGGAATCCTGGACTAGGTCTCCAAAGTCCCTTTGCACCCCCAATTTCTGAATTCGCTCCCCATTTAGAAAACAGATTATGCCTTTATTCTTTCTAGCAAAGTGCATGACCATACACTTCGCTACACTGTATTCCATCCTCCACTTCTTTGTCCATTCTCCCAATCTGTCCAAGTCCTCCTGCAGACTCCATGCTTCCTAGATACTGCCAGCTCCTCCACCTATTCTTCGAACATCGGCAAATTTGGCCACAAAACCAATAAGTCCATCATTCAGATCATTAACATGAAAAGTGCCAAACCCAACACCACTGCGGAACACCACTAGTCACCAGCAGCCAACCAGAAAAGGCCTCCTTTATTCTCACTCTTTGCACTTGCCAGTCAGCCAATCTTCTGTCCATGGGCTCTTAACTTGTTTAGCAGTTTCTTGTGTGACACCTTGTCAAAGGCTTTCTGAAAATCCAAGTAAACAACATTCACTGAGTCTACTTGGCCATGCTGCCTGTTGTTATATTCAAACAGATTTGTTAGACATGATTTCCCGTTCAGGAAACCATGCAGATTTTGGCCTACTTTATCCTCCAAGTACCCTGAAACCTCATCTTTAATAATGGAATCTAACATTTTGCCAACCACTAAAGTCAGACTAAACAGCTTATAATTTCCTCTGTTTTGCTTGCCTCCCTCCCTTCTTAAAGAGTGGAGTGACATTTGCCATTTCCACTCCTCCAGATCCATTCCAGAATCTAGTAACTCTACTAATGCTTCAACATCTCTTTAGCTACCTCTTTTGGAACACTAAGATGTAGTCCATATGGACTATTTTCAGACCTTTCAGCTCCAAGCACCTTTTCCTTGGTAATAATGACTACACTCATTTCTGACTACACACTTGAACTTCTGGCTTATTGCTAGTGCCTTCCATTGTGAAGACTAATGCAAAATACTTAATTATCTGTCATTCTTTTGTCTCCCCCCTCCCGCCCATTACAACCTCTCGAGTAACATTGGTCAGATTTCCACTCTTGCCTCTCTTTTATCTATCTGAAAAACTTTTGGTATCCTCTTTTCTAGTATTGGCTAGCTCACCTTCATATCTCCTCTCCTTATTGCTTTTTTTTTTAAAAAGTTCCTTTCTGTTAAAGTTCAGTTTCCTTAAAAACTTCCCAATCCTCCAGTTTCCCACTATTTTTTGTTGTCTTAAATATACTCTGGCTCTGTATTTTTATATACATATATCTCAGAGTTGATTTCCTGCATCATTAATATGATTCAGCAGCCTACACTTACAATAGAAAAGGAATTCATTCTAAGAAAGCTTTACTGGTGATCAGCAGAGACACTGGGCTGAAGGGCCTGTTCTTGGCACATATGACTACGATTATTAATTTGCATCATTCCCAGAAAATGTTTTTTTAAATTATGCTTTAGAACAATAACCTTTCATTGCAATCATTTTTGGTTGTGGGTTGTCGATCAGTTACATGATAAACAAGCAATCGCTGCAAGCATGAAGCTTTATGCTGACCTTCATTGTGTGCTAGTGGTGAACCACGTCAGGCACGTTGCTTAGTTACAGTTGATTCATTGAGTGCCAGAACAGCTGAAGAAAGTTAATCAGCCCTCACTCTTGACCAACAATAATAAAAGGTGAGAGGCACCATCTTGCACAGGTTGTGAAATTTCAGAGATTGTTATTCTGAGCAGTCAGAACAATCATGACAAAAGCAGATTTTAGATTGTGGATGTGCAACATATGTCAGTTTCCTAGCCTGTCAGGAAGTCCCTCCAGAAAATAATCTGTGCCTTTCTTCTGAAGATGAAGCAGAGATGTAGGATAGAGTCCATTAACAGGTACCACTGTCACACCACATGGAGTACAGAGTGGAAAGGTTAAGTTAGGTATTGTACCATTGAAATCATGTATTCTCCTTATGGAAGTTGGAGCATAATGCCGATGGTGCATTAACACAGCACTTCCTAAAATAAAATATTACTGAAAGCAATTTTAGTTTTGTGAAAACATCTGGTGGAAGTGTAATCTCATTCCCTTTTTCTACCAGTTAAAATGTCACATCAAACTTCCAGGGGAAAGTACTCTTGTGGTTGAAGTCACCCTTCCCACAAAGGAAGACTGTTGAGGAACTAATGGAGGCAGAGATTCTCATCATACCTTAGCAAGTGTTTCAATTGCGAATAACTTGATGGCTGCAGAGAAGTCCTGCTCAATCGGATTACTATCGATGGGTGCGTGCTAGTGGACTACAGGGCCTGCTTCTGTCATATATGACTATAGTTGTGGATGTTTGAGATCAATCATCTCAGTCCCTGGATGTCACTGCAAGTCTTCTATAAGGTAGTCTATTAGATTTAATCATTTTCATCTCCTTCATTAAAGATCTTCCTTCCATCCTAAGGCCAACAGTGTCCAATCATCAGCATCATACCCAACATTCAATTCCATTCACAAATCCTTAGCAAATAAAAACATCTATGTCTACACGTATCAAAAGTTAAACAATATTCAGAGAGGCACTGAAGATACTGGAATCTGGAGCAACAAACCATCTGCTGGAGGAACTCTATGGCTCAGGCAACAGCAGTGGAAGAAAAGAAATTTGTAATGATTTGGATCAAAATCCTGCATCAGGACTGAGAGTGGAGAGGCAAGATGGCCAGGAGAATGGAGGTGGTAAGACAGGAGTCCAAGGTGACTGGTGGACTGAGAAGTGGTATAAGATGGCAAGCAGGTTGCTCCAGAAAGGGGAGTGGGGTGGAGTTGGGAGACAGTGGCAGGTGGATGATAGACGGAAACAAAAGGAGAGAAAAAACAGAGCAAGGGACAAGAAAGAGAGCGTGAAGGTTAGAGATGACCAGAGGGAGGAAAGGTGAAACGCTAGAGCTAGACTCTGAGAAGTACTGGAGGTGATAATGGGAACCATTAGAGAAGAGTGAATTACAGATAGAAGATAGCAGAGGGAGTGTGGTGCAATGGGTGAACTGTGTGTTTAGTGGGTGGAAAGAATGAGGAGAAAGAGGATTTAAAGATGATTTTTGAAGGGCTAGGGTTTGAAGGAAAGGGAACAAAAATGGTAAGACTGGAGATGGATTGTAAGGAGAGTGGGTGGGGAGGAGTGAGAACTTGGTGATGCAGAAGGGGAATGAAGCTACCAGAGGAGAGCTTTACTTAAAACTGAAAAACCACTTTCCTGCCTTTGGCCTCTACACTACCTAGGCGAAATATGAGGTGGTGTTCCTCTAGCTTGCATTGGGCAAACAGTGACAGTGGAGAAGGTTGAGGACCTGGCTGCTCATAGTACCACCTACCTGTCACACACACAGATCATCCTGTCACCACATGGGTTTCCATTTCATAGTCCAGTTCCCCCCCCCCCCACCCCCATATCCTAAAGGCATGAAGATTGGAAAGTCAATTAGCCACAAATTGCCCCCACGTGTTAGAATCTGGGAGATGTGAGTGAGAGTATGGGAAGAATAAAATGGAATTTGTGTAAGTGTGCCTTGGAGGACAGAAGGGCCAGGTTCCATGCTACGTAACTTGAAGACTTCTCTTTGTCCCTCTTACCTCTCTTACAGTGCTGCTCCATTCCTCCTAATGCTCATGCTTTTGTTTTTCAAGTGAGCCAGTAATCTTCCCTGTCCTGCTTTCTTTACCCCTTTTATTTGTCACCTGCTTTACTGGGAAGCAATATCCCTGAAGCATGGTTAATACAAAAGCTTGCCCAAACTGCTTAGACTTTTAATGGATATCCACAATGATGTCCCACTTGTGTTAAAATAACCACAGTGCCAGCAGCAAAGTGAGAAAAATTCAAAGTTGATGACCAGGCAAGTCACAAATGCAAATCCCTCCCACATGCCTTAATCAACCATCCTTCCCAGATGATCCTCATGGCCTGTTCTATATTGGGAATTATTCCATCTCCTATTGGATCATGGCTCTCGGAGCTTCTACCATCGTCCAATACAATCACAACTGATCCGAAATGAATAGCCTTTGCCCCATATTCCTTTACTTAACAAAAATCCAACAAAGCATTACAAGCTAGAGCAGGAATGAGATCTGGAATAGAAGCCAATTAGGAGACCACAATGTTTACATGCCTGTCGTAAAATGTTAAACTAAAATTTGGAGCCAGTGTATACTATAAGTTTCCCAAGAATTATACTCGCATATGCAAATATAAAAATCACTCATTTATTTACAAGATTATATTGTATAAAAGTTCAGAATTAGTTTATCTCTGTATTACTGCACCTGCTTCTTTACTTCTTGTTGGGTAGTTCAGCGGTCCCCAACCACCAGGCCGCGGAGCAGTACCGGGCTGCAAAGCATGTATGTGCTACCAGGCCGCGAGGAAACAATATGATTTGGCGATATGAGTCAGCTGCACTTTTCCTCATTCCCTGTCACGCCCACTGTTGAGCTTGAACGCACGCGAGGTCATTACCCGTGCGTCATCCATGTCAGCACAGGAAGGAGATCAACTCCTCGAGCTTGCAAACGACGGCAGGCTGAAAAGTATGTTTGACATAACATCTCTGCCGGCATTCTGGATCAAAGTCAAGGCTAAATATCCTGAGATAGCCATGAAAGTACTGAAAACATTGCTTCCATTTCCAACATATCTCTGCAACGAATGCAACGAAAACTAAATTGCGGAATAGACTGGACATAAGGAACCCCCTTTGAGTATCGCTGTCTCCCATCACCCCTTGATGGGACCGTCTTGTTGCAGGGAAACAAGCCCAGGGCTCCCACTGATTCAGCGATATTGGTGTGTTGCAATGATTTTATATGTTCATACAGGGAAAATATGTGCTGTGTGTTTAATATCCAAACGTTACTTAAAATGTTATGATGCTATTGACTTATAAGTGACTTATATAACCATATAACAATTACAGCACGGAAACAGGCCATCTCTGCCCTTCTAGTCCGTGCCGAACGCTACTCTCACCTAGTCCCACCGACCTGCACTCAGCCCATAACCCTCCATTCTTTTCCTGTCCATATACCTATCCAATTTTTCTTTAAATGATAATATCGAACCTGCCTCTACCCCTTCTACTGGAAGTTCGTTCAACACTTTACTTCAAGCTCCCGTCTGCCTCAATAATTGACTTATCACTATATTCATGCGAGGAAAATATGCGCTGCGTGTTTAATATTAAATTCGTTAGATGAACACTTTTAGAAATGAAATTGAGTGTATTAGCCACTTATCACCTATATACCGGTTGTGATTAACTCCACTACCACTCCCCCCCGAACAGAATCGCCAAGAACGATTTGTAGGAAAAAAAATCGGCACATACACGCATGTGCAAGTCACGCATGCGCACTGGTGCCCGCACAAGGTTTCATGGTCATCGTAGTCTTTCTCGGGGTAAACACAATGTATTTGACTGCTACCCTTGTCCGTTGGCAGCCCTATCCTACCCTCACCCCCACCCCAGGTCGGCCGGTCCGCAAGAATATTGTCAATAATAAACCGGTCCGCAGTGCAAAAAAGGTTGGGGACCCCTGGTGTAGTTCACTGATCATATGGAGACAGTCCATGAACCACATTGCGAAAGTAGTGCCAAAACAAGCCAGACAGGTCACTTCCTGAAGTCTTATCAGGCTGTCATCTGGAACAATTTGTTTCCCTGGTACTGATCCCTTCAGAATGATCTACTGTCGTGATTGACAACTCAATGATTTATAAAAAATGGAAAAAAAGAGCTACCTAAAATATGTAACTTTTCCTGAGCCTGAAGCTCCAGCATTTCAATGGTGCCACAGGCAGTGATTACCTGCAACAAACTAATTTAACCTGCCGTACTGCCTACAGTTCCTTCAGTAAAAACACGAATATTCTTCCAGTGAGAAGAGTTGACGAACAGAGAGATGTGGGGGTACGCTGTCCCTGAAAATGGTGACATGGGTGGGCAGGTTTGCAAAGGTAGCATATAGCATGCTTGCCTTTATTGGATAGAGTACAAGAGTGGGGATGTGATAACACAGATGTAGACCACATATAGGGTGTAGTGTGCACTTACGTCACCGTGCTGCATAAAGAATCTGATGAAAGTAGAAAAGATGCAGAAGAGATTCATATGGAATGGGGGGCTTGAGTGATAAGGAAAGACTGGATAGGTTTGGAAGAACAGCCTAGTCTGGAAGCATCTGTTGGGGGGTGGAGTGGTGATAGGAATTGTCAGAGTTTGGGATTGCAATGTAAGAGAGCTTAAAACTAGAGAGCATAGGTTTAAGGTGAGAGGGTATCAGAGAGACAGGCTTTTCCAGAGTATGGTGGGTACATGGAATAATCTGCCAGAGGAAGTGGCAGAGGCAGGTACAATTACAATGTTCAAAAGACTATTGGACAGGTACAGGGATAAGAAAGGTTTGACGGATATGAGCCAAATATAGGGAAAGAGGATCAACTTAGCCATTTTGCTCAGCATGGACAAGTTGGATTGCAGGGCTTTCCATGCTGTATGCTCTATGACCCAATGGATCGTTTCAGAACAGTTTGGCAAACTTATCTAACTATCCCCTACACTAGTTATTCTCATTCATCCTAAGTTACAGCTTCTGGATTCTGAATGGGAAAGGAACAAGTACTTAACTCCTTTCTCTATCACCACCACTACCCACATCTATCCTACAAATTATCAACCCCATGGTTCCTCTCAATGAGATTAGAAGTATATTTAACCACTAAAGTGATTACCATGATATGTTTTGTAATTTAAGTGTAGGACTGATGTGCCTGTTTCTGTGCTGTAGTGCTGTGTGACTCTATGAACATAACAGTATTGGTGTAAACAGAGATTTTGGGATCCATGTCCAAAGCTCCTTTTAAGTGTCTACACATGTTGATAGAGTGGTAAAGAAGGCGTATGGCAAGTTTGTCTTTATTAGTTGAGGAATTGAGTTCAGGAGTTATAAAACTCTGTTCCCACCGTATCTGGTGTATTACATTGGATTCTGGACACTCCATTATAGGAAGGATGATTGGGCTTTGGACAGTGTGCCAAAGAGGTGCCAAATCCAAACCAGGATGCTGCTTGGATTAAAGGGTATATGCTATAACGAGAGATCGAACAGACGAGTAGTTTTCTCTGGAATGATGAGGCTGAAGGGAGAACTGCTCTGTCAGAAGTTTATAAGATTGTCAGAGGTATTGATAGAATAGATAGCCAGCACCTTTTACCCAACATCAAAATAACTAATTCCGGAGGGCTAACCTGGGAGAATTTGTGCAGATAAGCAAAGAGTTTCAGACAAAAGTACTTGATACACTAGACTTAACATACGAGGGAACATGCAAACTATTATTTGTTTTAGTGAGCACTAGAGAGCCAACAGACATTTCATGTCCATTCAACTCTCCCTCTGTTATTCAGTTCCAGGGAAGTCAATGATGTGCTAACTAAAGCTCATTGAATAAGGGTAAGCTTGTGTTGGCACATAACTTGCAGAGAATAAAAAATAACTTCGTGAATAGGAACTCTATAGACTT